>NC_090260.1:52963400-52970900 GCF_037325665.1 Littorina saxatilis
CACTCACAGACAGGGGCATTCAGACTGTACTACTACCTTTCCCTCACAGACAGAGGCATTCAGACTGTACAACTACCTTTCCCTCACAGATAGAGGCATTCAGACTGTACTACAACCTTTTCCTTACAGTCAGAGGCATTCAGACTGTACTACAACCTTTCCCTCACAGACAGAAGCATTGAGACTGTACTACTACCTTTCCCTCACAGACAGAGGCATTCAGACTGTACTACTAACTTTCCCTGACAGACAAAGGGAATTAAGACGGTACTACTACCTTTCCTTGACAGACAGAGGCATTGAGACTGTACTACAACCTTTCCCTTACAGACAGAGGCATTGAGACTGTACTACAACCTTTCCCTTACAGACAGAGGCATTGAGACTGTACTACAACATTTCCCTCACAGACAGAGGCATCATTCAGACTGTACTACTACCTTTTCCTTACAGACAGAGGCATTGAGACTGTACTACAACATTTCCCTCACAGACAGAGGCATCAATCAGACTGTACTACTACCTTTCTCTTACAGACAGATGCATTCAGACTGTACTCCAACATTTCCCTCACAGACAGAGGCAATCAGACTGTACTACTACCTTTCCCTAACAGACACAGGCATTCAGACTGTACTATTACCTTTCCCTTACAAACAGAGGCATTCAGACTGTACTACTACCTTTCCCTCACAGACAGAGGCCTTGAGACTGTACTACTACCTTTACCTCACAGACTGAGGCATTCAGACTGTACTACTACCTTTCCCTCACAGACAGAGGCATTTAGACTGTACTACTACTTTTCCCTCACAGGCAGAGGCATTCAGACTATTACAACCTTTCCCTCACAGACAGAGGCATCCAGACTGTATTACAACCTTTTTCTCACTGACAGAGGCATTCAGACTGTACTGCTACCTTTCCCTGACAGAGGCATTCAGACTGTACTACTACCTTTCCCACACAGACAGAGGCATTCAGACTGTATTACAACCTTTCCCTTACAGACTGAGGCATTCAGACTGTACTACTACCTTTCCCTGACAAAGGCATTCAGACTGTACTACAACCTTTCCCTCACAGACAGAGGCATTAAGACTGTACTACTAGCTTTCCCTCACAGACAGAGGCATTCAGACTGTACTACCTTTCCCTCACAGACAGAGGCATTCAGATTGTACTACTACCTTTCCCCCACAGACAGATGCATTCCGACTGTACTACTACTACCTTTCCCCTACAGACAGAGGCATTCAGACTGTACTACAACCTTTCACTCACAGACAGTGGCATTCAGACTGTACTACTACCTTTCCCTCACAGACAGAGGCATTCAGACTGTACTACTACCTTTCACTTACAGACAGAGGCATTCAGACTGTACTACTACCTTCCCCTTTCAGACAGAGGCATGCAGGCTGTACTACTACCTTTCCCTCACAGACAGAGGCATTGAGACTGTACTACTACCTTTACCTCACAGACAGAGGCATTTAGACTGTATTGCAACCTTTCCCTCACAGACATAGGCATTCAGACTGTACTACTACCTTTCACTCACAGACAGAGGCATTCCGACTGTATTACAACCTTTCACTTACAGACAGAGGAATTCAGACTGTACTACTACCTTTCTCTTACAGACAGATGCATTCAGGCTGTATTACAACCTTTCCTTGACAGAGGCATTCAGACTGTACTACTACTTTTTTTCTGACAGACAGAGGCATTTAGACTGTATTACAACCTTTCCCTGACAGAGGCATTCAGACTGTACTACTACCTTTCCCTCACAGACAGAGGCATTCAGACTGACTACTATCTTTTCCTGACTACTATCTTTTCCTGACAGACAGAGGCATTCAGACTGTATTACAACCTTTCCCTGACAGAGGCATTCAGACTGTACTACAACCTTTACCTCACAGACAGAGGTATTCAGACTGTATTACTACCTTTCCCTCACAGAGGCATTAAGACTGTACTACAAACTTCCCCTTACAGACAGAGGCATTCAGACTGTACTAGTACCTTTTCCTTACAGACAGAGGCATTTACAGTGTACTACTACCTTTCCCTCGCAGACAGAGGCATTCAGACTGTACTACTACCTTTCCCTCACAGACTGAGGCATTCAGACTGTATTACAGGGTGACCCAAAAAAAAGAGTACCCAAACAAAACGTCATAAACGTCATAAATTGAACAAAAATAAGGCAATCTTCATAACATTTATTTACACAAACAAGTAGCCTCTGCATGATTTGAACAGAAAAGGCTCCAAATTTTAGCGTTTTAGTTAGTCTTTCAGGAAAGTTATGCTCATATGCGGCGAGTTCAAGTTGGTTTGGGTACTCTTTTTTTGGGGTCACCCTGTACAACCTTTCCCTCACAGAGATTCCCCAACCCCCCAAAAGGTTTGTGTGTGTGTGTGTGTGTGTGTGTGTGTGTGTGTGTGTGTGTGTGTGTGTGTGTGTGTGTGTGTGTGTGTGAGTGTGTGTGTGTGTGTGTGTGTAAGGATATGCGTGTGTGCAAGCTATTTCTGAGCGTTCAATGGCACGGGCATTGTCAGTGTTAAGCTTACCCAAAGGCAAAGGGGAAGAACCCTATTATCCCTGACCGATTACCTTGAAGCTTGATTAGACTTTAGATCTGCAGCCAGAATACTGAGACTATACCTTGGAAAGTTAAAAAATAGTAAACACATGATGGACGCTCAAAATCAAATAAGTTGTCAGTTTCAGACCTTTTTAATTTGACATCCAACCTAAGCAATTTACTTGCGCGCACGCGAGTGTGTGTGTGTGTGTGTGTGTGTGTGTGTGTGTGTGTGTGTGTGTGTGTGTGTGTGTGTGTGTGTGTGTGTGTGTGTGTGTGTGTGTGTGTGTGTGTGTGTGTGTGTGTGTTTGCGTACGGGTGGGTGTCTGTGTGTGTGTTCGTGTCTCTCTGTGTGTTCAACAAGCAAAGATGCACTGCGTCAGTGTAAGCTTACCTTTTTTTTTTTCGCTGGCCGGTTCGCTTCGTGATCCAGCACAGGCTGTTTCATCCATTTTTTGACCATGTCCAACTGTTTTGCTTTACACTGCACAGGCCTGGGAATAATTCACCTTTCGTCGTAAATAGGACGAAGTCCTTTTCTAAATGTGTAAGAAAAATGCCCTTAAAAATGCTTAAAACGCAACATGTTCCCGTCAGTACTCCCAAATCTCTTTTACTCATTCCCAGGCCTGACTGCAGTAAGTTCATGGTTATATGAAAGTATCCAAGAGCTCAGCAAACGTGTATTTCATCCTGATGGAGTCAAATCAGTCCAAACGGCATTCAACACGCAGTTTCAAGGAGCGGCCATTACACCGTTTTAGACAGAATTGACACTACCAGTATGGGTTGATCAACGCAAGCACAATCGGACAAATTAACTCAGAGATATATTTCACGTACATGAAATGACTGCTTAAATCTAAAGAAAGTTATTCAGTAAAATGTTAGTTTATTTTAGTAATTCTACACTCCAACACAAAAATTAGAATTGGGATCCGAGTCAGCCAACCGTAGCCTGGAACTGTGACCTTGGACCGACTCAGAACCTAAATCGAAACTGTCTTTGTTTCTATAAAAACTTTCATTGTGTGTGCTGTATTTACTATCTTGAAACTAAAATGCATTCAAAAGCAAATCGAACAGTGGTTTGAATGTAGATTTAACACAAATTTAGGGATGCACTTGTTTGCACTTCATTTCTTCAGTAACGTGGCTTTAGCATAGGGTAATGAAAAAGAACACACCTTGCTGGCTCATCTAGTTTACACACCACAGACAACTACAGTGCTTTGTTGTGTTCCACGTTGTCTTTGTTGTACGCATGGAATATACAGGTTACAACACGAGTGATTTTTTATATGGCTTGTATTTCAGTCAAGACCCAGCGGGAATATCATCGGGATCCACTCGCCACAGGCTCGTGGATCCCGATGATATTCATCCGCTGGGTCTTGACTGAAATACAAGCCATATAAAAAAAAACACTCGTGTTGTAACCTATACATATGCGGATTTGCTGCATGACCAACAAGCACAACTTCAAAAGGACTAAAAGCAAGGAATAATTGCAGCAACATATCTGATTTGACGGCGATTGATCGCTTTGAGGAACCCCGTCACTGAGGTGGGTATGCTCTAGGTCCAAGTGAAGACGTGTTTCGTTGCAAGGCAACCACCGTACTCGTAAGTCAGTCAATGTGTCACGTCCTTGAAAAGGTAGCCAACAAATGTCAGTACTGTTCTTTTCATGACATCCAATTTAACGTTACATCCTTGTACATCCATTATGAATTTACGTGTCTTTTTCTGCATGTTTTTGTCAGCAACAACTACCAGAATGGTCCATGTTGCCTATTGCAGACGACGGTTTAGATCGCATATTCCTGGCGCATGTCTCCAATGAAATCACCGAACATTGAAAAACCCTCGGACATGTATCACGCAGAAGAAACGAGATAACTGCATGTTTGGCATTAGGTCGATATGACAGGTCTCATATGACGTCACGTAGCATGCCTGCTTACATATTCTTTTATTTATCTTTTGAAAGTCTGATGCTGATAGTGAGTTCGCGTATGATGACTCTGGTAGATTTCTGGATGATAAAAGAACAAGGAAGTCAACAACTAAATGTTTCAGACCCACAACTTCATTTCAACATTGCATACATTGGACGTTGAATAGGAAAAGGAGAGTTTGCTGACACTGTGCTAAACATTGCAAAGACCATTCTGCTAGAATGCACATACTTGAATTTTGCAAGGTTTGTTGCTGTTAAAGAACTGGATTTTCCACAGAATGCATTTCTTGTACGGTAAGAACATATTTTTGCAAATTGCATCGTCTATCGACCAGACACAGAACAAATCTGGCCAGGTATGCGTGTACTTCTTACACATCGAACAAACCGGAAACATGCGTCTTTGTTATTGCTAATATGCAAGGATAATCAACAACTTCCGTGGAAATATGGCCCGATGATCGGAATAGTGCTGGTTGAGCCTATCAATCCAATCACAACCCCCCACATGTCTATCAAAATAGCAATATGAATGTACATGTCTATTTCTGCAGACCTAGAAACACAACTAGACCATGCATTATGAATGTACATGTCTATTTATGTGACCCTCCACCACGAAATGAGTCGCATGTCAACTCGCGCGGTTCTGCGCTAGGATTGATATAAGTCCGGGGAGTGTCTGGTAACAGTGTGACGGTCACCTTCGTCACAGGCTTATAACTCAAACAGTTTCTGCTCTTTTCTAAAACGGTTTTCACCACTGGATTGAGCATAAAAAAACTCTTTTGGAAAATGTAAAAATATGAAAATCATGCAAAGGTGACATGCGACTCATGTACAAGTCTATTTCTGTAGACCTACAAACACAACTAGACCGTGCATTATGAATGTACATGTCTATTTCTGTAGACCTAGAAACACAACTAGACCGTGCATTATGAATGTACATGTCTATTTCTGTAGACATAGACACACCACTAGACCGTGCATTATGAATGTACATGTCTATTTCTGTAGATCTAGAAGCACAACTAGACCGTGCATTATGACTGTACATGTCTATTTCTGTATATCTAGAAACACAACTAGACCGTGCATTATGAATGTACATGTCTATTTCTGTAGATCTAGAAGCACAACTAGACCGTGCATTATGACTGTACATGTCTATTTCTGTAGATCTAGGAATACAACTAGACCGTGCATTATGACTGTACATTATTATTTTTGCAGACAAAACTGCACACATATATGTAGCTGTAGTAGATCTTTGTGATGCGGCCAGTTACATTAAAACCAAGTATATTGCCGGAAAAGTAATTCCTTTCCCTCCCGTATGAAATAAAGAGTTTCATTTTTTCATGATTTAATGTTTATGCAGTGTACCGGAGACCTAGGAAACCCCCCAAAAGCAGATTCGCAAAAGGAAACTTGCAGACACTAAAATACACACAAAATCAAATACGTAAGAGTGACTCCGTTTTTGATCTCAAATTAAAGAACAACTCATTTTCTACCCATGCAAATGTGTATGGTTAAGCTGTTGTGCCTAGCTGTGTTGTTTTGCTATTTTGAAGAAGACTGGTGTCAGCCTCGTCAGAAGCCGTAAAAGGCTTGTTTTGGCGTCTTTTTGTGTGGGCTATGTGGGTAAAAACCCTGTTCTTTTGTAATGGCTCATTGTATTGCTTTTACATTTCACAGGAGTATTCATAACACAATTACAAATACGCGTGTAAAATATCATGGCGTTTTGATGAGTTTGTTGGACGAACTGGTACTTTTCAGGAAAGTGTCATTAAACAGTAATAAGTTTTTACAGTATAGTTTCAAAAATTCAGCATTTTGCAAACTCCAAACAAAAACAAAAAAACCAATTGGGGATCAATTTTGGTACAAAGGCAAGAGCGCGCAACAGTGTGGTAGGGAAATGTGAACAGGAAACAACAATAACGAAAAACAGGTCTTTCAAAAGCAAAACCCAGTCCAGTGCAGCAGACTGAACTGGTACTTCACTCATAGCAATAATAAGTATGTCAGTTCACAAAGATCTACAACTAAATGTATGAGTGTAGTTTTGTATGAAAAGTAGTGTAGATACACAACTAGACTGTGCATGAATTATTAATGTACATGTCTATATCTGCAGACCTAGAAACAGACCTAGACCGTGCAGTATGAATGTACGTCTATTTTAGCAGAGCTAAAAACACAACTAGACCATTCATTATGAATGTACATGTCTATGTTTGCAGAATGAGTTTTTACACGCATGGTTCCCTGACCTGGACGCACAGAGCTACATCATTCCCAGGGTGCACTATGGCACGGTGCACGTCCTTGACGATTACGACGTTGGGGGTCACAAGGTGAAGGTGCTGAAGACAGATGAAGCGATAAAGAACCAAATGAACAAGCAGAACAGAGAGGTCGGCGTGGTCATGTCCATCGATGATATTCTGAAACGAGTCCACTACACGATGAACACCATCAAAGAGAAAATAGCGCCCAGTGAGGTGATGGTGATCATGACGGAAGCCAAGCACGGACTGTACTCCAGCCTCTATGCTGGTGCCGCTGACAGAAACAACAACAACACAGAGAGAGGTGGACCATCCAAAGTGACAAAGTGGGACATGAAGCGTGACCTTGCCGACCTGCTGGTCGTTCACCGTGACCACGGCCTGCTGCTGGGGGCCGTCATCAATAACACGGGGTCAGGAGGTGTCACAACACTGTGTGAGGACATGGGGAATGCTGTTGCCTACCTGGACAAAGCCGAGGCCGTTGTGAATGACGTCATCCTGCCGGGAATGGCCGGGGGTCCAGCAGTGGCCGTCAACAAGACCATCCTCCTGCCAAACCTGGAGAGAGCCAACCTTCAAACAACCATTGTCAGCCTGCAGCCTAAGGTAGGTCATGTGTGACTCTAATAGG
>NC_090260.1:52971100-53011100 GCF_037325665.1 Littorina saxatilis
AATACCTTCAAACATGTTGGGGGGGGGGGGGGGGGGAAGAATAGAAAAAGACTGGTCGCAGTCAGTAGAGGTTGCTCTTGGCGTGTACATTATGTCATAGCCGTATCCCCCATGCTTCTCAACTCATCGTCATACCAGTATACTCTGGCATGTTAATACCTTAGATCAGATACATGTATACAAGTTTACTCATGAATGTTAATAACTAAGATGAAATTGCATACATGCTTTTCTGTTTGAGGAATGGGTTCATGTCATTGATTAATTTTGTGTGCCATTGGGGAAGTGTGACTTTGCGATGAAGGGGGTAATTTTTTGTAGACAGTCGAGTTCAGCAAATATCTTTATAATTGTTTTGGATTTATTTCAATTAATTCAAGACCATTCCACAAAGTTTTCCTTTCTGTAGGTAATATTGTCCGACTTTTACCTTCTCTCCAAAATATGTTCCAAAATACCCCTCCAAAACGGTCAATAATGCGAACGCTTCCCTGTCTAGGGATTGCCCTGAACCTAGCTGTAATTGTTGTCTTCAAGTCACCGATGATCTGGAGGTGAACAGGGTGCTTTTGTATACTATGACATTTCGCCACCATCCGTCTCTTGTTTCGAACATAGCAACATGTTCCTAATATTCGCAAGAAAGTCATTCTCTTAACTGTTTTGCAACGTACTCGTTAAGTATTCACAAGACATTTGTAATAATCGCAATGTATTTGTAACACTCGCAAGGCATTCGCAATCATTCATTATGCCTGTCTTACACTGTGCCGAATATCTTTGCAAACATTCGTAATCATCGCAATGTATTCCTAACACTCGCAAGACATTCGCGAACATTTGTGATGCCTGTCTTACACTGTGCCGAATATCCTTGCGAATATAAATTGATTCGTATGCATTTGCAATGATAGGTAGACATTCGCGAGCACTCGCAACCCTTCGTAAGACATTTGCAAGGATCATAAGGCTTCGAATGATCAATAGTTTTCCTGTTCATTCGTCTCGTCGCGAACCTTAGTACAGTACCATTGTCTGGGGTCACTGAAGCGTAACAATGGAGACCGCTCGCCGAGAATGGTCTAGGCAACGGGGGTTTGTGCGGAGCGTTCTGTAACGTATCTGAGAGGTGGCACGCCAGAAACCATTGCACTGTACTGAGCTTGCTGTTTGACTTTCTCTCTCTCTTTCTCTCTATCGCAGTCTTTCTCTCTGTCTTGCGTGCTCTCTCTCTCTCTCTCTCTCTCTCTCTCTCTCTCTCTCTCTCTCTCTCTCTCTCTCTCTCTCTCTCTCTCTCTCTCTCTCTCTCTCTCTCTCTCTCTTTCTCTGTCTCGCTCTTACTGTCCCTCTGTGCCTGTCTCTCTGTCTACGTCTCTGTCTCTCTCTTTCTCATTCTTTCTTTCTTTCTCTCTCACCCCTATCCCTCTCCCTATGTCTCTTTCTTTCTATATCTCTCTATATCTGTCTGTCTCTCTTTGTGTCCGTCTGAAAGTCTCTCTCGCTTATCTTTTTTGCTCTCTCTCTCTCTCTCTCTCTCTCTCTCTCTCTCTCTCTCTCTCTCTCTCTCTCTCTCTCTCTCTCTCTCTCTCTCTGTCTCTCTCTCTCTCTCTCTGTCATTGAACATTTTGTACTAGTGTTAACGGATGTGTAGCTCATCTGAGCAACTTAATTCTCAAAATGAAAGGCTTAACTATGTCAATGTAATTTTGTAATTTTTGAGTTCTCCTTATATAATTCCGTAACTGCATATAGTATTGCAATTCATACAATGTATTTCTATATCTTATATGATTGAATTTTTATTTGTTATGTTCGTCTGTCTTTATGTGTTGTATAAAGGACAGGTTGGAAGAATAGGCTTTGCCTAAAACCTTTATCCTTTTGTAATAAAGTTCTGAGTCTGAGTCTGAGTCTGAGTCTCTCTCTCTCTCTCTCTCTCTCTCTCTCTCTCTCTCTCTCTCTCTCTCTCTCTCTCTCTCTCTCTCTCTCTCTCTCTCTCAAACACACACACACACACACACACACACATAGGTGGTTTTACAGTCATTTGGGGTCGGCTGTGTATCAAAATGCCATCTTGCTCAAAACACAGGCATTTGGGGTCTCTTTTGTTTTACGTGTTAGAAAGTTTCTTAAAACTTCAATGAGCGTTAAATGCCATTTTAAAGTGAAAACTCATTTCAGGATGTTATTACATAAAATGCAACCTCCAGCGTGATTTTTAGAAAAACAGGCATTTGGGGACGATGTTTGCTGTACAGCAGTGAAATGGGGACGTATGTGGCCACAAAGTGCAGAGCTACAATTACGTCATCGGTGCTATGAATGTTTTAGGTGTTAGAAAGTTTCTTAAAACTTCAATGAGCGTTAAATGCCATTCTAAAGTGTGAAAACTCATTTCAGGAGGTTATTACATACAATGCAACCTCCAGCGTGATTTTTTAGAAACAAACGATGTTTGCTGTACAGCAGTGAAATGGGAACGTTCAAAACCGCAGAGCAGCTCTGCACAATCACGGCATCAGTGCTATGAATGGTTTCATCAGATATGCCTCTCATGGCGCTAGGCGACATAAGAGTATCTCCAATCCAGTCAGTAGCATTCACGGCCTTGACAACGGATGGTTTGAGTCTGATTTATGAGAATGAGAATGAGGGAGAGAGAATTGTATTAAATTGAATTGAATTAAATTGAATTGAATTGAGTTGATCTTTATCTTAACACTGTAACAAAATAAGAAATGCTAAAATGCTCTTTTTATCATCCCGCCCTCGCCTATTGAGGTGAAATAAAAGTCCGTAGTATTCACGGCCCTGACAGCGGATGGTTTGAGTCTGATTTATGTTTACTATTCACCTTCAATTTCATTGAAAAATGAAAATCATACTGTCTCTCTGAATATGGACTCCCATACACCCGTTTTCACAAATATATTCTGAAAATATTGAAAGAAGGTAATTTATCAAAATATTGGTTTTTATCATCATTCTCTAAGGCTTCAGTCACAGAGACAGACGACGAATGAAAGAGAGAGAGAGAGAGAGAGAGAGAGAGAGAGAGAGAGAGACAGAGACAGAGACAGAGACAGAGAGAGAGAGAGAATGAGAATGAGGGAGAGAGAATTGTATTGAATTGAATTGAATTAAATTGAATTGAATTGATCTTTATCTTAAAAAAATGTCAACCTGTTATCTAGGCTGTTGATTTACAAATGTAAGAATTTGATTGATAAAAGAAAAAAGACCCATGAAAAAGGATGCTCCCAGCATAAAAAAAAATATGTTAAAAAAGGAAAAAAGGCAAATAAGAAGGGTAGTAGCAACCTGCATGCAACTGAGGTAAAAAAAAAGGGAAAAAAAATCTTTATCTTAACACTGTTACAGAATAGGAAATGCTAAACATGCTCTTGTATTCATCCCGCCCTCGCCCATTGAGGTGAAATAGAAGTTAACCACATTATGTTTAAAAATGTTCCCAGTGCATTATGTACAATAATGTTTCAATACTATCATAGAGTATTAACATTTTACCAGTATCAGCTGCAAAATAGTAGTAGTGCTTTACAAGTTTTGCAAGAGAAACAGCATGTAATGATACGTAAATGGTGTACAGCAGTGAATTGGGGACTGTTTCCCAAACAGCAGTCAGATGGGGTCTGGTTGTTGTACAGCAGTCATTTGGAGGCACAAGCTAAAACTGCTTCAGAGATGACGGTGTTTTTTTCCACTGGCTTTGATCTCCGCTGAGAGGGAGAGAGTCAGAAAAAGCGACAGAGACAGATAGACAGAGACAGAGAGACAGACCGAGACAACAAAGGAGAGGTTAGGACACCCCCTTACCCTTGAGTGACAGACCGACAGATAGACAGACAGACAGACAGACAGACACACCGTAATTAACACAAACACACACACACACTCAGCAGAGCAAAACGGTATAACACACAAACTCAGCAAAGCAAGGCAGTATTACACACACACACACACACTCTGCAGAGCAACTAAGTCAGTGACACACACACTCAGCAGAGCAAGGCAGTATAACACAAACACTCAGCAGAACCACACACACACTGTAGAGCAAGGCAGTAAAACACACACACTCTGCAGGAGGTTATTACATAAAATGCAACCTCCAGCGTGATTTTTAGAAACAAACAGGTATTTGGGGACGATGTTTGCTGAACAGCAGTGAAATGGGGACGTTCAAAACCGGAGAGCAGCTCTGCACAATCACGGCATCGGTGCTATGAATGGTTTCATCAGATACATGGCGCTAGGCGACATAAGAGTATCTCCAATCCAGTCAGTAGCATTCACGGCCCTGACAACGGATGGTTTGAGTCTGATTTATGAGAATGAGGGAGAGAGAATTGTATTGCATTGAATTGAATTAAATTGAATTGAATTGATCTGCATCAATTTTTTTTCAACCCGTTATCAAGGCTGTTGATTTAAAAATGTAAGAATTTGATTGATAAAAGAAAAAAAGACCTATGAAGAAGGATTCCCCCTAGCCTGAAAAAAAGGGGGGGAACAAAAGAAAAAAAAGGGGGGGGGGAAGAAAAAAAGGGGGGAAAAAAAGAAAGAAAAAAATCATTATCTTAACACTGTAACAGAATACAAAATACTAAAATGCTCTTTTATTCATCCCGCCATGGCCCATTGAGGTGAAATAGAAGTTAACCACATTTAATATGTTTAAAAATGTTCCCAGTGCATTATGTACAATAATGTTTCAATACAATCATAGAGTATTAACATTTTACCAGTATCAACTGCAAAATAGTAAGGGAAAGTCGCCAATCCCGGAACAGTCGGCCAACTTGGAACACCTCAATATGCGATCAACGGGGAACAATTCATGAACTATTGTTTTGCAGAAATGTCTAGTGACATTCCTTGATATTATTCCAGCAAAAAAAATGACTACCGCGGCAAAAAAAAAAAAAATGGTACGTTTTTTAAACTTTTCTTCCTTCTTCTTCTTATTTCTACCGTCTACAATTCGTATTATTATTACTCTTTATATATACGTTCTCGTAAAATGTTGATTGCTGTGATAAACCTTCATAGATTTGCAATAACTTGAACGGGAAAAAAGATTTGAAACGTCACGTGTAACCAACAGAAAAAACGCGAAATCCATGCAGGTGCCATGCGGCAATGATGGAACACATAAGAGAGGCAAACATGGAACAGTGTTCCAGCTTTGCCGCATTCTGTTCCATCTTGCCCTCATCAAACAACTGCTGTTTTATTCACGTACTCAATTCTCTTTTCGGTTTTGTTGTGTTTTTCCTTTCTATAAGTTTTATTGAATGATTGATTGATTTGTTTGACAGTATTTATTAATGAGACTCGAACGGCGGTGGTTACCAGAAGAAATGGGCTGCGCTTTGTCGGCAATGAAAAACGGAGATATGGGTTTGCGTTGCGCATCAAGAGATTATGGTGTTACTGTCACAACTCTTAAAAGTCATTTAGAAGGAAACAAAACAAATTGCAAAAGAAGAAGTAAAGTTCACAGGAAGACCTTCTACATTAACACAGAGATAGAACAAGAACTAATCAATAGCATTCTTGAAGCTGAAATCAATTTGCCAACGTCACCCCCATCGTTGTTTTGTACACTGTACATGGAGATTCTGGTCATTATGATTGCTTGGTGTCAGCAGCAAATGTAAGCTTACCTGCTGCTGATGTCCTGCAACGTACAACCACAAGCTCGTCGAAGAGATCATCACGAAAAAAACAATCTTCTCCTTACAAGTGTGGCGGGAGAGCCATATTTGAAGAAAGTTTAATGTAAAAGTTAGAGATTGAAGGTTTAGAACAGTCATGGCGTACAGAGTCAATCTGTCACGCTATCGCTGTCTTCAGCTTTCCAAAGAAGAGCGAGAATAATCGGTTTAGTAACCAAAAGTAGACGATGCAAGGGAGGTAATTCCCTTTTCAGTTCCGTGTTGGCGGCCATTTATGTGGCGCGGACACGATTTACCGGCATACAGGTCGATAAATATTGGTAAAACTTGACCAATGTCAAGTTGAACGACGAGAGATTGGATGAAAGTTGTTTAATGGATGTAATTTAGTGACCACAAGATGTTATGTTGGTTAATAACGTAACAGGAATATGATGATTGTTCGTTGGGTTGGAAACAACGATCGCCGGAAGAAATGATCATTGTTAGATCAGAAAGGATAGGAATTGTAAAAGAGAGGAGAGACAAGGTTTCTTTGATGAAGATAGTGTTGTGGGTTGCTTATATATTACGAACAGTTATTAAAAGAGCGCTTGTTGTGATCAGCAAGTGTAAAGATAAAGGAAAAAGGACGGACTACATTATCTGCGTAATGTTTTGAAAGTAGTGCGGTTAATGTTCTTTTTCGGTCAGCCAATCTGCCTCTGGTTCTGTGTGTTTGTTTGCGTTGCCATGCAGATTGGTATAAAAGACAGTGTAAAACGAAGTTACTACACGCATTAGGACAGGCTTTAGAACAGAATAGAATGGGTTAGAATAAGGACATAGACTGAGGGCGCTAGGTTAGGGATTAGAATAGGGAGTGAGTAAAGGCAAGGTAGACTAGATCAAGATTTAGAATAGGGACAAGAAAAGGAGACTCCGCATTCTGTCAAAGGGATAGCATAGGGAAAACGCAGAGTAACGATAAAAGAACTTAGAGATTCTTTCTACCTTTTCACAAAATCAGGACAGCTTAGGTATAGCCAGCTTAAAAGGATAACCGCGCATGTTACTGTCTTGTTTACTTTAAACAACAGTAAAGGTTCAAAAGATATGTAGGAGAGAATTCCGTAGATAGTCAGAAGTAAACAACCGGACTGTTAGAACGTCGGCGTGCGTTTGATTGAACGGTCCTAAATTAGCTAGCTAGGTGTGGTAGATTAAACCTTAGGTGACCTGCGCAATTCTAGGTAAGCTCCTGTGTTTTTGGTGTCCCGCCTGTTTTGCGCACGGTACTTTGTAAAAGGGGAAACTGGAATTAGGTTAGGGACAAACAACTTTGGTGACGAATAGGGAGAGTCGTCAGTGACTCTGTCCCGTTCTCACTAAAGTCAAAATAGTAACTTCTAAAGTCTTAGACTAACCTTAAAACTTAGCCCAAAGAGGGAAGAATTGTTTCTCCCATTTAGAATTCCATTAAAGAACAGGTTTGAGAGAAATTCTTAGATAGTCAGTCAGGGAACAAAAGATCCTGTATGGGATAAAAAGGTAGCTAGCTCGATATGTGGAGTCTCGATTTAGGATAGGATTATTTGGGGAAGGGAAATTAGGTGGCTTCATTGTTTTTCTTAAAGATAACTTGCGCATTTTTGATGTTTGCCATGTAAAGGCGACCCGGGATTTTGTATCAATTTTGTATGTGAATTTATGATATTGCGTGATTGGCGCTATTTGTTTTGAACTATTTGTACACTTTTCTAGATAATAAGTCTAATAAACTAATTTTATAGAAAAGTGATCCCATGAAATTGACTCTGTTATTCGACTGAATGGTTTTTCATTGTTACATAAGTCGTCATTTCTTCTCGCATCCTTAGCCTTTTAAGATAAGCTAACCCGGCAAATTTAGGTGAGAGAGGGTAAATTTAGCGCACAAGCAGATTATAGTTGCACGCACTAGGGGAAGGAACACAACGCGAGGCAAAAATAGATCCGGAAAGGAGGAAATAATAAGTGCACGCACTAGACAAGGAATCTGCAGAGCTAAGCAAAAGACGCACATTTTGTTCCTTATCTACAACTCTCACGGTTTTCCGCCAGGTAAATAAACACACAATCTACACAATAGGAAAACTGCTACACAAGCAAAAGCTGGAGATTTCACTTGCAAAAAGGCGTGCAAGTCAACAGAAAAGATGAAAGAATGAAGCTACAAAACCTTCTGCTCAGAGAAACAAGAGGGGAATATCTTCTGATCAGAGGGAAAAAAGGAGAACATTCTCGACGATGCGTTCTATCCCGGGGGAAAGCACTTGGTACTGCTTCATGTGTGGCACCAACTCCCCTGAGAACATGATACAGTGCCAGAAGTGCACACAGTCAGTGGGCACACGAGGACTGCGCTAACAGCAGCGGACAAAAGGACTTCGAAATCTGTACTTACCAATTTTTGTGTGTCTACAAAATGTTCTTAGTTATTTGCTTTGAGACTTTATGCGTAATGATTTGTACATTTAGTCAATTGGGCAGGTAGCCCTTTTATATCTATTTGTCAACAGAAGAGGGGTACACACGAAGCTGCGAAATTTTGTGGTACTGCTTCATGTGTGGCACCAACTCCCCTGAGGATATGTTATAGTGCCAGAAGTGCACACAGTAATCACACGATGACTGCGCTGACAGTAGAAGACAAAGGACATTGTCTGCGAAATCGGTTCTTTGTCCATTTTGTCCTTCCTTTTTTATTAAGGTTTTGTTTTTCAGTCCTTTTTTGACCTAGCCCTTATTTATCTTTTTGTTTTACATTTAAGGCTTAAATTGTTATCCGATTTGTTATTTTCTTGGTAAAAATCAAAATATAATGTTGAAATAAACACATTTACATAAAATGGCTTAATCAAAATGTTATGACGTATTTATTTATCTTGTGTGTGTGGTAATGTGTGCTTGTTTGTGTGTGAATGAGAGTGTGTGGGTGTATATGTGTGTGTGTGTGAGACACAGACAGAGCTAGAAAGAGAGTCAGGGTGTGTTTGTATGTGTTCCGAGTTTGACAACACAGTGTTCCACTTTACACACCCATGCGTCCAACCTGGAACAAATGCAAACATTATTATTATGGTCAGTCTGATGAGTTGCGTGACTTTTATTTTATTTTATGTGGTTCGTTTATTTACTGATAGAGTCTAGTATGTGACAATATAAAGAACGCTTTGCAATATCCATTTTTTGTCTCGTACGGCTGTTTCTCCTTAACTGTTCCAGGTTTAGCGACTTTCCCCTAGTAGTGCTTTACAAGTTTTGCAAGAGAAACAGCATGCAATGATACGTAAATGGTGTACAGCAGTGAATTGGGGACTGTTTCCCAAACAGCAGTCAGATGGGGTCTGGTTGTTGTGCAGCAGTCATTTGGAGGCACAAGCTAAAACTGCTTCAGAGATGTGGTTTTTTTTTACTGGCTTTGATCTCCGCTTAGAGGGATAGAGTCAGAAAGAGCGACAGAGACAGATAGACAGAGACAGAGAGACAGACCGAGACAACAAAGGAGAAGTTAAGGACACCCCCTTACCCTTGAGTGACAGACAAAAGATTATACAGACAGACAGACAGACAGACAGACAGACAGACCGTAATTAACACAAACACACACACACTCAGCAGAGCAAAACGGTATAACACACAAACTCAGCAAAGCAAGGCAGTATTACACACACACACACTCTGCAGAGCAACTAAGTCGGTGACACACACACTCAGCAGAGCAAGGCAGTATAACACAAACACTCAGCAGAACCACACACACAGTGTAGAGTAAGGCAGTAAAACACACACACTCTGCAGGAGGTTATTACATCAGATACATGGCGCTAGGCGACATAAGAGTATCTCCAATCCAGTCAGTAGCATTCACGGCCCTGACAACGGATGGTTTGAGTCTGATTTATGAGCAGCAGTCATTTGGAGGCACAAGCTAAAACTGCTTCAGAGATGTGGTTTTTTTTTACTGGCTTTGATCTCCGCTTAGAGGGATAGAGTCAGAAAGAGCGACAGAGACAGATAGACAGAGACAGAGAGACAGACCGAGACAACAAAGGAGAGGTTAAGGACACCCCCTTGAGTGACAGACAAAAGATTATACAGACAGACAGACCGTAAATAACACAAACACACACACACTCAGCAGAGCAAAGCGGTATGACACACACACTCGATCAGCATACGTGAGAAATGAAAGTTTTACGCCCTCACGGCAAAGCCATTAGGGGCATGTTACACGGGAAAACCCGGCTTTGTATGAAAATAAAAAATAAAAATGCGGATGTAGACAGCTGGCTGCCGGCTGCTAGAGGAGACCTGAAATGGGCTTGGGACCTGGTTGGGTCGTCTTGGGTCAGTGCTGAAATGGTTACTTTATTGGCTGTTGGCCGAACGGACACCCGGGCTTCATATTTATGCATGCATGTATTCGTGTTTCCAAGGCCTGAGGCTTTCGCTGTGACCCTGGGATCTTTATCGTGCGCATGCGTGCACACGGGGGTGTTCGGACACCGAGGAGAGTCTGCACAAAGTTGACTCTGGGACACACATCCCGCGCCGAACTTGGGGGTTGAACCCACGCGGATAGTAACAACCGGTTTTAAAGCCAGCGCCTCTACCGACTGGGCAAACTCCCCCCCCCCCCCCAATTTGTTGGGGTCAAGAAGTTCCATGGAGGGCGGGGGGTATGGAGTAACACATAGTGTTTTGCTCAGAACATTCCCACCCATGCAGAGCCGCGCTATGGGTACGCATTACCGTGAAGCTGGCAGTCAGTGCTACCAAATGTCGTCTGTGTCTACCACTCGGTGGTGACTTAATGTGGGTCTATGTAAGCAGATGCCAGCGCAAGCAATCTGATGTAGAGTCAGGAGGCGGTTTGGTACAAGAGAACCTTAGAGGCCACAGCCTCGGCCGTCTAAGGGATCTGTGTGTCTGGAGGCACATTTGGTTTCTGAGGTTCAAGCGGAGCTGTTGCCTCTGCTCCCAAGTTCCAGTGTCTGGAGGCGTTTTTGGTATGGTAGCAAACCTGTAGGTTGGGGCCTCTACCTTTCAGGATGCCAGGACTACAAAATGTGTGTCTTGGGACACATTTAGCTTAAGATTCCAGAAGTGGATCTGTGCTGTGCTGGGTCTGCTGCAAGCACACTAGAACCAGCTCGCAACAGTTGAGGTGAACAAATTGGTGACCAAGACCATCATCGGTTTCTCTCCGAGTGATGGGTGTGGGCGGAGAAAGTCTCCCAGACTGAGAGCATTCTCCCTTCTGTAGCGGATGAGACTAGACATCTCTTCCTTGAGAGTGTCACAACCTTCAAACACGTGTGTGAGGTGTCCAGTCTTGCCACACTGACAGACTACCTTGTCCCAGTAGATGCGGCTGCTGACCGTGCGCAAGCGACGCAACAGGCTCATGGGTCTCGGGGGGAGTGGGAGGTGGTGCCCTTTCCTATTGTAGGGGAGGTGTATCCATCCTCTCTCTTCACATGTTTGTGACAGTGTCTGCTCTCTTTCCTCTCTTTTTTGCTTGGCTAGCAGCAGTTTGGCTTCCTGGCAGGAGAGCCGAATGTCTGTCACTGGCATGGTTGACATAGCCGCTGCTTTTGCTGCTCTGTCCGCCATTTCATTTCCCCGGATTCCTGTGTGGGATGGCAGCCACATGAGGGAAAAGTCTGTTCCTTTTGTCATAATTTGGTGGGCTAAGAAATGAATTTCAGTTTGCATCTCTCCTCTGTTCTTGGTGCCATGTGCAAGTGCTTGCAACGAGGATTTTGAGTCCGTAAGGATGACCACCCCCAGGGGTGGGGTTGGCAGATCGTTTATCAGTGTGCAGGCCATGTAGATAGCAAATAACTCTGCAGAGAAGATGCTGATCCCCTTGTTTAGCTTGTATTTTCGTGTTATATCAAGTCCAGGAATCGACAAGGCACACCCAGCCTCCCCTGACTGCAGGATCGAACCATCTGTGAAGACCTGTAGGTGGCTTTTAAATCGTTGATCGATCTTTTCTTTTGCAACTGTGGCTAGCAGCAATGGGTCTTCTGCCTTTTTGAGGCCGTCTCCATAGTCTATGATCAGATTTGGGGCTTCAAGCAGCCATGGAGGGTAAGGAAGAGTACCACCTGTGACCAGCTTTTCCTTGGACAGGCCACTCTGTTCCCATATACAGTAGACAGTATTGTTGACGTGACAATGTACCAGGTGAGGGAGCGGTTAGAGCGGTGTGTGGGAGTGTTGTTTGACTCACTAAGTCAGCACTGTGCGATGTGTGTACCAGGTCAGGGAGCGGTTAGAGCGATGTGTGGGAGTGTTGTATGACTCACACTAAGTCAGCACTGTGTGATGTGTGTACCAGGTCAGGGAGCTGTTAGAGCGGTGTGTGGGAGTGATGTATGACTCACACTAAGTCAGCACAGTGTGATGTGTGTACCAGGTCAGGGAGCGGTTAGAGCGGTGTGTGAGAGTGTTGTATGACTCACACTAAGTCAGCACTATGTGATGTGTGTACCAGGTCAGGGAGCGGTGAGAGCGGTGTGTGGGAGTGATGTATGACTCACACTAAGTCAGCACAGTGTGATGTGTGTACCAGGTCAGGGAGCGGTTAGAGCGGTGTGTGGGAGTGTTGTATGACTCACACTAAGTCAGCACTGTGTGGTGTGTGTACCAGGTCAGGGAGCGGTAAGAGTGGTGTGTGGGAGTGTTGTATGACTCACACTAAGTCAGCACTGTGTGATGTGTGTACCAGGTCAGGGAGCGGTTAGAGCGGTGTGTGGGAGTGTTGTATGACTCACACTAAGTCAGCACTGTGTGATGTGTGTACCAGGTCAGGGAGCGGTTAGAGCGGTGTGTGGGAGTGTTGTATGACTCACACTAAGTCAGCACTGTGTGATGTGTGTACCAGGTCAGGGAGCGGTTAGAGCGGTGTGTGGGAGTGATGTATGACTCACACTAAGTCAGCACAGTGTGATGTGTGTACCAGGTCAGGGAGCGGTTAGAGCGGTGTGTGGGAGTGTTGTATGACTCACACTAAGTCAGCACTGTGTGATGTGTGTACCAGGTCAGGGAGCGGTGAGAGCGGTGTGTGTGAGTGCTGTATGACGCACACTAAGTCAGCACAGTGTGATGTGTCTACCAGGTCAGGGAGCGGTTAGAGCGGTGTGTGGGAGTGTTGTTTGACTCACACCAAGTCAGCACTGTGTGATGTGTGTACCAGGTCAGGGAGCGGTGAGAGCGGTGTGTGGGAGTGTTGTATGACTCACACCAAGTCAGCACTGTGTGATGTGTGTACCAGGTCAGGGAGCGGTTAGAGCGGTGTGTGGGAGTGTTGTATGACTCACACTAAGTCAGCACTGTGTGATGTGTGTACCAGGTCAGGGAGCGGTTAGATCTGTGTGTGGGAGTGTTGTATGACTCACACTAAGTCAGCACTGTGTGATGCGTGTACCAGGTCAGGGAGCGGTTAGAGCGGTGTGTGGGAGTGTTGTATGACTCACACTAAGTCAGCACTGTGTGATGTGTGTACCAGGTCAGGGAGCGGTTAGAGCGGTGTGTGGGAGTGCAGCCAGGGCATGACGTCACCAGGTTGTGTCTCACCAAGGACGACATGGCGGACGAGCAACGACTGAAGGAGTGGTGGACAGCCTGCCCCAAGCACGACACACAGGGCGACACAGCCAGGGTGGGGGACGAGGTCTACAGGGCGCTGGTCGCTAGGTGAGTTGTCTTGTCGCTATGTCAAAAACTGCACTCACACACCCACACACACACACACACTCACACACACACACACACACACACATCAAACCACACACACACACACAACCAAACCACACACACACACCAAACCACACACACACACACACACCAAACCACACACCAAACCACACACACACACACCAAACCACACACTCACACACCAAACCACACACTCACACACCCAACCACACACAAACACACACACGCCCACCAAACCACACACACACACAAAACCACACACATGCACCCACACACACGCCCACCAAACTACACACACACACACACTAAACCACACACACACACACCCAACCACACACACGCACACACATACACACCAAACCACACACACACACACATGCTCACACACACGCATACACAAACACGCAACCATTTTGCTACTGTCCAATCAACAGCTACTTGAGTTAAACGCGGAGCGCTGTGTCCCCAACGTGCAGGCAGCACTGAGGCAGCAGACAGGTATCACCACTTGTGTCAGTTCGGTCAGCGTACGCCCTCTCGGATTAGTCTCTCTCTTTCTCCTCTCTCCTAGCCTACCCCCCCCCCACACACACACACACACACACACACACTTTCTCTCACTTCCCCCCTCCCGCCTCCCTCTTTTCACCTTGGCTTGATTTCTCTTCTTTTTTGTTCAAAATCCCGCGACTTTGAATTTTAACTGGAACGTTCATCCTCCTCCCACACCACCCACCTCTCCCCTCACCACCCACCTCTCCCCTCATCACCCACCTCTCCCCTCACCACCCACCTCTCCCCTCACCACCCACCTCTCCCCTCCCCATCCCTCTAAAACAAGCACCTGAAGGTTTGGTGTGTGCTGGCAGGTTCGCCGTGCCGCTGACGACGGTAGAGATGTCGCTGAGCACCCAACCCCGACTACAGCTGTGGACTGCAGGTCACGTGGTACACGCCGTGGAGGAGGAGCACGGGAGGGACCTGACAAGGATCGCCTTGTTCCCCCGCCAGGTGGAGCTGCTGGAAGACACGCCTGACGACGACGACGACGGCGATGTCAGGATCTTGCACGGAGGTCCGGGAACAGCCAAGACGATTTTATTGTTGCTGCGAAGTGTGTCCTGGTCCCGTGACGGGTGTGACAGAGTGTTCAACATACAGACAGAGAGAGACGGCCAGGCTGCTGCCTACCTGGTGTCCCATCAGCTGAGGGAGACTGTGGCCAGGGCAAGGCAAGGCGACACTGCCGCGCGGCCAGACTTCACCGTGCAACACGTCAACATGGCGCCTTGGTGGGACGAGGACAACGAGTACGGGGACAGCGAGGACGAGGACAACGAGGACGAGTACGGGGACAGCGAGGACGAGGACAACAAGGACTGGACAGAGGAAGGCCGGCTGGCAGTGGCGGCGTGGTGTGATGCACGCAGTGAAGACAGGAAGGTCCACATCATAGCCGATGAAGCGAACGGGTAAGTAGGACGCTGTACACAACACGACATGTACACAACACGACATGTACACACACCACAACACGACATGTACACACAACACACAACACGACCTGTACACACAACATGACATGTACACAGAACACACAACACGACTTGTGCACAGAACACACAACACGTACACACAACATGCCATGTACACGGAACACACAACACGACATGCACCCACAACACACAACACGACATGTACACACACCACAACACGACATGTACACACAACACACAACACGGGACGACATGTACACACAACACACAACATGACATGTACACACAACACGACCTGTACACACAACATGCCATGTACACAGAACACACAACACGACTTGTGCACACAACACACAACACGTACACACAACATGCCATGTACACGGAACACACAACACGACATGCACACACAACACACAACACGACATGTACACACAACACGACGTGTACACAGAACACACAACACACAGCATGATGTTGACACCAAACACACAACACGACATGTACACACAACACACAACATGACGTTGACACCAAACACACACCACGCCCATATTGCCGGCAGGAATGTTCAATAAAACGACGCCACGATATTTTTTTCCTTATACACAAATGACGTAATTGCATTACGTGTTTTTTGTGAAAGACAAAACTCGTTTGGAATGTGTGTGAGAATTGATTGGATGTGTATGGACCAGTTACTGGTATGTCTGAGTCTATGATACACCTGAGTTACACACCTGTACCTACCTGCATACCGTTAAAACACCTGTGTGTTGTGTTACAGCCACACCATCTCACACCTGTACCTACCTACATACTGTTAAAACACCTGTGTGTTGTGTTACAGCCACATCATCTCACACCTGTACCTACCTACATACCGTTAAAACACCTGTGTGTTGTGTTACAGCCACATCATCTCACACCTGTACAGGGAGCTGAAAGGTAGAGGGTGTACCGTCAAGCTGTGGGCCGCGGGGGTGAATCTTGGGATACCTGACGACATGACGCGCTACGTGAGGCAGATCACGGCCCCCCTGCGCTGTCCGCCCTGTGTCGTCAGGGAAGTGGAGCAGGCCTATGACATGAAGGAAGGACGTGTCCCCCCCTACACCAAGCCCCCCGTGGCGCCCCCCTGTGACGGGCCGCCAGTCATCACCATCAAGCATTACGAGGAGGACTACAGGGGGGACAGGGAGGGGCACCAGGCTGAAGGTGATCGTGATCGCCCCTGGCGGTGCGAGGAGTGTGGTCGACGTGTGGCTCACACCCTGCTTCACAGCCTGCACCTCGGTCAGTCGGCGTCTCTCTCTTCCTCTCAGTGTATTGCCTGTCTTTGTCTCTTTATGTACTTCTTCACTCTGTCTTCACTCTGTCTTCACTCTGTCTGTCCTACTCTCGTTCTTTCATACTGTTAATACTTTCCTTCTCTCTTGCTTTACTCATTCTTCCTTCCTCCATCTCTTTCTGACTTCGTTCTCTGTCATCCCTAAAATCACATGATTTGTGTTGAATTATGGAACTGTCTCTGTTGCAAGTCAAGGTTGTGACGTCACCTTGAAATGTCGTCATCGTGAAATGACGTCATAGCACAAGACGTACATCTTCCCTGAGAAGCAAAAGAATTAATACACCACTAAACAGTTCCGACGTTTACATGGAACAAAGAAGGAAAATCACGTGACCGCACAGACGCCTCTCATTGGCTGCGTCATTTTTTCGAGGAAACAAATCGTCTGCAACACAGCTGTGCGTATGTTCTGCGACTGACGAGTCAGACACTTGTGTTTATTTTGTTGTTTTGTCGATGTAAGTTCAGCGATTATCGATTTTAACGATGGCATGTCACTGCCCGATGATTGATTGTGACAACGGAAGCTACCGTCTTCAAAATGGAAAGCTAAACTTTGCAAAATTCAGTCCGACCAGGTTCCACACGAGTCTGTGGCCAACCACCGTTCAGGTAAGCGCAACACTGTAACAGTTCTTGATCAACTTATTTTATTGCCTGACATTCATGCGATTTATTGGTTTTTTCTGCAAATTCCATAGCATGATTACAAAATCGTTTAGCTAGACCTGCATTTATACAGCTTTCAACGTTACAAAAACTGCACTGCAGTGTTTGAATCTGCCGTGCATGAGGTCAAAAAATGTGGCTCACTTTCTGTGTCAGTGTGTTTCCGTTTCTTGTTTTTTTGTTTTACTTCATGTTGTTAGAGCATGGCTGTGATTAAAAAGCAATAAAAATTGCTTTGTAGAGCCATAAATTGTTAAATCTGATATGCATCTGTCTGTTTTCAACAGCTTGCATCCGCATCCAACACACAAGAAGAAACCAGCACAACGAGATTAAAGTGGATTCGACTCATCAGCCGTGTAGACACAACAGCAGACGGAAGGCACAAGCTTTTTTCACCTGCAAAAGATGCAAGGGTTTGTTCTCTACACTTTCTTGATGGCACACCAACTGCAGAGAACTCTTTCCCAACACAAAACTTGGGATACCCTGGATTTCAACACAGAGTAAGTTTTTTTTAAAAATAATTTTCTTGTTATATTTTGTGTGTGTACGCAGTAAAGAAGATGGGAAGGTGTTGAATGTATTTGTTCACACATGCTGTTCCTAGTATCACTATGATGTGTCTGTGCCTTACAGCTTGAGTGATTTAATTGACTTTTCGTCTGTTCGTGTGTTCTGAAATCTGAACAAGAATGAATGTGGGAAGCCAAGCTAAGTTTTATGTGGGTGGTTTGTTTCCAGAGTGCGATTTGATCAACATTAGGAGAGCTCTCCATAGAAGCCAAAGGAACAAAAACAAGTGTACCGGGGAATTCACAGAGGGAGTTCTGTATTGCACTGAAAATGACTACAGTGGGTCCAAATGACCACCTTTATAAGTTGAAGTTGGGGGCATTGAACCCAAACGGACAACATATGATGATATGTGGAAAACCCTGCATGAAGATGTAATACTACCATAAATACTGACAGAATGAACCCTGTTTGGCAATGTTTCAGACAGCAAGAGTGCTGATAGACATACCCCGACCAGAGCACCGGCTAGGCAGAAGAAAATGGGCAATGCGAGATCTGGAATTCCAGTTTGAGGCGTGCCAGGCCCAAGGATCATCAAGGGAGAGGAATGGTGTGCACAGCTAGTTGATTGCCAGAAAAGTGTGACTCTGGCCCTGAACAAGACCCATTCGCGACAGAAACATTTCTGGGTGCTCTTTTTTTTTTTTTTTTTTTTTTTCAGGAGATCAGACATTGTTAATCACACATGTGCGTGCGTTTTTTTTTTTTTAGTTTTTTTTTATCGGAAGGTTGTTTTTTTTATAATCATTTTAATTCTTATTAAGTTATTATTGTTTTCCTTCAGTCTCACTCTTTCTCTCAGCTTCACACTCAATGGACAGTAAACAGATCATGGACAATTGTTTTTAATTTTTTTTTTATTTACATTTACCCTCTCTCTCTCTCCTCTCTCTCTCTCTCTCTCTCTCTCTCTCTCTCTCTCTCTCTCTCTCTCTTTCTCTCCTCTCTCTCTCTTTCTCACACTTGTCCACACAACATCTCTCTCTCTCTCTCTCTCTCTCTCTCTCTCTCTCTCTCTCTCTCTCTCTCTCTCTCTCTCTCTCACTCACTCCCTAGTCTGTCTTTCTCTGCATCCACTTTCTTTCTCTTCGACTTGTCTGTTTTTTTCTGAATTTTGTTCTTCGGAATTTTCTGTCTTCTTCTTTGTTCTTCTTTTTTGCTTCGTCTCTCTCTCTCTCTCTCTCTCTCTCTCTCTCTCTCTCTCTCTCTCTCTCTCTCTCTCTCTCTCTCTCTCTCTCTCTCTCTCTCTCTCTCTCTCTCTCTCTATGATCCAGATATAGGTTCATATCTATCAACATTTGATTTTGTGCTACTCGTGGAAACTTTTTCAATAACTTTTCCGACTTTGATATTCCCGACTCATGAAGTATTTGTATCCCCAGGCATAAAACTGTCAGATAGTGTAACTGCACGCCTTTCCGGAGGAACTGCTCTGCTTGTCAGAAAAGAACTGTCCCGCTTTGTGACTAGAATAGAAACAGAATACGACAACATGATAATTCTAAAGTTGTCGAAGAGTCTCTTGGCCACAGACCAGGACGTGATCTTATTGGGTGTGTACGTGCCCCCAATCAATTCTGTGTATTACAGAGAAACGGACATTTCGAATGGCATAGCTGTCATTGAACATTGCATGATGGATATTATACAAGACTGTGGTGACCTCCCTTTTATATTAATTGGTGATTTAAATGCCAGAACAAGTTCAAGAAATGCGGTGCACAAAACACTTCTCGATGAGAATCTCGACATTTTTTCGATACACGAGGATTACGTAGAAAAAGATTGTGTGAAACGGAACTCAAAAGACAAAGAACTGAACGAATATGGTAAATGTTTACTCAGTGTCTGCGAACAGTTCGATCAGAAAATTTTGAACGGTGGCCAGGGTGACGAGCGTGGGAATTTCACATATATATCCACCTCGGGTTGTAGTGTGATTGACTATATTATTGTCTCCAGACTCCTCCTTGATTTGCACATCAGAGTGCACGTAGCGGAAAAAATTGAGTCAAAACATATGCCTGTCGAGTGCTACATTCAAATACAAAGTGAAATACATGAGTTGGATAGAAAACAACCAGGGACGTATAGAATTGACAAACTCGTTTGGTGCCCAGATAAAAGGGAAGAATTTATGGCATGTGTAATTTCTGAAGAGGTAAAACACTGTTTTATTGAAGCAGAAAGCAAAGTAGACATGGATGTAAATGCCTCGATTAGAAAGTTTACAGAAGGACTGCTTATAGCTGGCGAATGCATGAAAAAAAGTATAACAATAGGAAAAGAACGTAAACAGGCATGGTTTGATTTTGAATGCAAAGAGAAGAGGCAAGCTGTAAGACATGACTTACGAAATGTCCACAACGGTAATTTAGACAAACTTGTGTACACACAAAACAGAAATGAGTACAACGAACTTAACAGATGCAAAAAAGTTGCCCACAGACAAGCAACAATTGAACTGTTGCAAAAAAGTGGCAAAGATCCTAAAACATTCTGGAGAACCATAAGGTCTTTATCAAGGAAAACAACTAATGCTAACACAATAGAAACTGAACAATGGTATGAACACTTTTACAATGTATTCAACACATTCACAGAAACGGACGCAAACAATACTACTGTTGACGAAGCACAAGAGGTAGTAGATGAAAATGAACTAGAGACTACCCAGATGCTGGAATATGACATAACAGAAACAGAGGTTTACGAAGCCATACGAGCACTAAAAAATGGTAAAGCTGCAGGACCAGATGGTGTTATTAGTGAGCTTTTCAAAAATTCAGCTTTTCATGTTGTACCATTCCTAGCCCGGTTCTTCAACAAACTGTTTACATCAGGTTCATACCCTGAAGACTGGTCTGAATCCATCATTCACCCTCTTCATAAAAAAGGGGATATTAACAATCCAGACAATTATAGAGGCATATCATTACTTAATATTTGCAGCAAACTATACAGCTTTATCATAAACAAAAGACTAACAAGTTGGGTAGAATCCAACAACCTATTAAATGAAAGTCAAGCTGGCTTTCGTAAAAAGTACAGTACGACCGATCATATTTTTACTCTATTTGCTATGGTACAAAGACAGTTACTGTCACACAAAAAACTATACGTTGCTTTTATTGACTTCAAGAAGGCCTTCGACTCAGTAGACCGTACAAAGCTGTGGAAGGTGTTGCAAAGCAAAGGAATAAAAGGTAAAATGTACCAAGCCATACTTAGTATGTACAACGTTGTTAAAGCAAAAGTTAGGGCAGGAGCAGAGGTCACTGACCTTTTCATGTGTCCGAGAGGCCTGAAGCAGGGAGAAATAGATAGTCCAATTTTGTTCTCACTTTTCATTAACGAATTGGCGGACGAAATCAAGCGAAAAGGACGACACGGTATACAACTTATCCCAGATTTTATTGAGATATTGATTCTCATGTTCGCAGATGACGTTATTTTGATTTCCGACACTGTGTGTGGGTTACAGAACCAGATAAACGTGCTATACCAAACTGCTTGTAATCTTGGCTTGACTGTTAATTTAGAAAAATCTAACATAGTTATCTTCAGAAATGGTGGTCACATTGCAGCGATTGAAAAATGGATGTATGGCAATATCGAAATGGAAACTGTGAACATGTATAAATACTTAGGAATTTACTTTTCTACAAGGTTGACATTTTCTCACACGCTGAACGATTTAGCGCTGCGTGCAAGAAAGGGTGTGATTGGTATTTTTAAGGTACTGTGGACTCTAGGAGAAAGATCACCAAACATATTCTATAAACTATTCGACTCCCAGATCCAGCCCATGCTCAATTATGCGGCAGAAGTCTGGGGCCTTGATGCAGACCATTCACCTATCGAAAAGGTGCATCTGTTTGCCCTTAAGAGGTTTCTGAACACAAGCATGAAAACACCAAACACACTTGTGTATGGAGAAACTGGCAGACACCCGTTATTTGTCAACACGTTTGTTAAGTCCATACGATTTTGGTTGCGCATCCTGAAAATGCCTAGTCATCGATTGCCACAAAAAGCTTATAAAATGCTGCTTTATTTACACGAACAAAATAAAAGAACATGGGCGTCATCAGTTTGCTATGTGCTGTACAAATACGGCTTTGACCAAGTTTGGATTCAACAAGGCGTTGGAAATGAAAATGCGTTCATAACGGAATTCAAGAACAGACTAGTCACATTATACAAGCAAGAGTGGATAGAAACAGTACAAAGTAAAGAACGATTCCTTTTCTATAGCACTTTCAAGTCAGCCTTATCTATGTCTTCATACTTAAATGACCTGAAGCACGTCAAAGCAAGAAACTGCCTGATTAGGTTAAGACTTGGTGTCTCGCCACTCAAAGTGCATCGATTACGACACACTCGGTCGTCAACTGCTGAAGATTTCTTGTGTCCATTCTGCGCAAACGAGACCGAAGATGAAATTCACTTTGTTTTGAAATGTCCAAAATATGCTGGTATTCGCGAGTACTACATACCTGCAAAATATTACAACCGCCCATCAAGCTTTAAACTGGCGCTTCTTCTAGCGACACCAAACAGATCAATATTACTTAGACTTGCAACCTTCATCATGAACGCGTTTAAAATACGCAGTGAGTGGGGACAGTGAATATGAGATATTGCACGACCTTGTTTTATGTGTATGCTATTTTTGCTGCTTTCTGTCGATTGCTTAAAAAACAGTAATAAAGTTTTGTCTTTTTTGAAAACGTTAATGCGGCTATGTATCAGAGATGCAACGATTATGCATATAACTGCTTGCAGATTTGCGTGTGAAAGGGCATGTGAAGGGATAGATGGAGTGACGAATAGATGGATGACGGATGAATGGTTGGACAGTCAGACGGTCGATTAGATGGATGGAGGACAGAGGGACACGAGATGGATAGAAGGATGGATGGATGGATGGATGGATGGATGGATGGATGGATGGATGGACGGAAAGAGGACAGAGAGACATGAGTGAAGTGCGACAGAGACTGGATTTTGTGCTGATGCTTACTGTCCTTTTCCAAACCTTTTGCTGTTGTAAATGCCTGTTTCCACAGTCATGTCGACTGTCATTACGATGATGATGATTTATTTTATTATGATTAATATTACATGATTATTTTTCATGAAGCATGAATGATGAAAATGTGTACACCCCGAATTGAAATGGGCCCAAGGCCCAATCAATAAACCATCCAGACTCCAGACTCCAGACTCTCTCTCTCTCTCTCTCTCTCTCTCTCTCTCTCTCTCTCTCTCTCTCTCTCTCTCTCTCTCTCTCTCTCTCCTCTCCCCCATACTCTGTCGGTCTCTCTCTCCCCCTCTCTCCCATAGTCTGCCAATCTCTCTCTCTCTCTCTCTCTCTCTCTCTCTCTCTCTCTCTCTCTCTCTCTCTCTCTCTCTCTCTCTCTCTTTCTCTCTCTCTCACTGTCTCCTCTCGTTCTATCTTCTCTCTCTCCACCTATTTTTTTATTTTTTTTATTTTATTTTTTTTATACATTTTGTCCTATATTTTCTTCCGTCATCATTTCTCCTTTTGTTACCTGACGTTTCTTTATTTCAATTTCACAGATAGCAACATGTATGCGAGTCACAAGTCAATTATTTTTCTTAAACTTAACTCTTTTTCAAAAATACATCCGATCTCTAAAGGGGTACCGTATCTATAAATACCTATGCACATTTTTGCAATCAAGATCAGCAAATTGACATAGTTTGCTTCAGCGGATGAAATAGAATTCCTTTTAACTAGTGCTCTTGTTTTTGCTTATTTCTTGATAGTTTTTTGTGTATAAGCAGATGCCAACTTAATGCACACCCGTTATGCACAATCTTATTGCAATGAGTAAGCTGACTAAGGAGAACAATAGACTGAAGAGACAAGTGAGTGTGTTCAAACTACAGATTGCAAACATGGCTATAAAAAAGAACGCAGACAGAAAAAATACATGGTTATTCAGAAATCTGATTTCTCGCAGAACATATCATATTGCACTGGTATAGCCACGACTAGTCTCTTCCAATTAATTCATGTTTTTAGTGTCACCCTTTGTAACAAGAAGATGGCAGGAAAAAGTCAACAATTCTAAAAATACAAGAATTTTTAGCGATCAACCAATGAGTATTGACCCTAAACGTTATAGTATAGATGAGATGTTGTTTATGCAACAGAGACGATGATTAGACCTTGAGGATCTAGCCTATCGGTTTCGCTAATATAGGTAGAATAAAGTACATGTCACCAGAGTAGCCAAGAGCAACCTTTAACAATTTACTGGTTTGTTTTCATTTGTTTGAATGTTTCTCTCTTCTTCCTGCGCACAGTCTTCTCTCCATTTCATGTCCCCTGTGCATACCATAGCATGTCACCTGTGCATACCATAACATGTTCTGAGAAAAAAATGTTTGTTTGGCTCACATTTTGTGTGTGTCTTTATTGATGTTCGTATGATGCAATGAGTGTGTCAGAACAAAATCTGAGTTCTCGTACTTTGAAATGGAGAATGAGAGACAAGACAAAGCATTACAGCACAAAGTCAAACATATCAGCACTTGCAAACAAAATGCACACAATACAGTCAGCTCAAAAAACTTTACTTATGTTGATAAACGTTATCACTAGCAGCAGATCAAATCTGATGACTTCATCCACTTGGCAATGAACATATTGGGAAGAAATATATCTAGTTTCATATATTTATATATATACCAAAAGCACACATGTAGTACAGTAAAAGTCATATCTATAATGGTGTACACAGGAACCTTCCTTTTCAGAACTCCAAACAATAATCTGATAAAAAAAAATTCCAGTACAGAAAAAGAGGGAGTCTTAAAATGTAGGAAAACTTACATAGGTTTTGACAAGACAAACATTTATATTTTAGATGCGACCCACCCTACTACCTTTCAGGCTGAAAACTTACAGAAACGAAGCAGCTGTTCAACAATGTTGCTCTGCCCATTACATGTGTAAAGAGTAGAGCTTAATGCCTGGATCTGGCAAAGCATTTACATGAGTTGACAAATTGTTGAAATTAGAGTCGTCAGGATTGTTTACTTTGTGGAAGGGTTGCTCTCCTTGTTTATCTGTGTGGTTTCATAGTTAAGAGGAAAAAGCTGTTTTGTTAATACCGCTTTCCCTACTTCTACTAGTTCCTCCTGTTGCTGCCTGTATCAAAACGGGAAACAGGATTGGATTACTTTGGGAACAAGAGGTTGTGATGGCTGGCTCTGGGAAACAGGTGGTTGTGATGGCTGACTCTTGGAGACACCTAGAAGTCTCTTTCTGATTTTGACAAAGATGCAATCAGGGGCTTCCTCCTCCAAAATGACTTGCAGCCTGTTGCACATGGTCAAAGCCCTGCCAAAAGGGAAAAAAATAAAATAATCAATATGAGAAAGAGACAGGAGACAACAACTTTTACTAAAGCATCATTTAGGACAATTTACCAAGTTGTACATAACAAATTGCTCACAAATTTGAGTGCAACTTGCATGAAGAGCATTTGCAGGGATGGCCAGATCTCAAAATCTTCACTTGCCAGACAGGCGGGTCATTTCAAGAAAGTCCAGTCCACCAAAAAGAATTGCTTGCCGGGTACAAACCACAGTTACTATAACTGCATTGTTTATAACGTTTTGAAACTAGAGTATTACAACCAGAAGTGTTGCATTTGACGAGAATTTTCACTAGCCAACCAGGTGAGTTGCCAAGCGGTTTTAACTAGCACAGCGGATTTTTTTTACTCGCCCCTGGTCATTAGTCAGATCAGATGATTTGACCATCCCTGAATTTAGAAAGTCTGTTCAGTCATTGCTGATTAACTGTATCACTATCAGTATCACTGCACTTTTAAAAAAAATTTATATGTATATAACATATATTGCTGACAGCGACAGGCATAATTTTAGTGTGTATTAATACTAGTATGCTGGTTTTTTCAGATTTTGACACATTCCCTGTTCACTGAAACCAAAATGTTGTTAGGCCACACAAACCATCTTGCAATTCAACTTGAACCATTCTCTTGTTCAAAAGTAAAGTGCAAATATGATTTATTTTAAAAAAAAGTAGAGAGGTTTCCTACCTGTAAGCCTTTCCTCCTTAAAACTCGTTGACGAGGCGATGCATGAGGTCGAGCTCACACTCACAGGCAGATCGCCCATCTTGCTGCCTTTCAATCCAGTTGTGATGATGAATGGATAAGGATAAACTTGAGCACACCTTTCACATACAACTTCTGCTTGTACTCCCGAAGAAACACCCTCTCTGCATTTTCTGCTTCACGGTCAACAGGAATCCCATCTCCCAAGTTCCAAAGCAGGAAAAGCTCTAAAACAAAAAGGCCTTGAGATCAAATCACAGTTTTTCGCACCTGTGGAAGGCATTCTTTTTCCCCCCTCATCACCATTTTGTATGTAAACTTACAAAATACTCACTGACTCAACTTGGGGTAAGCTTAGCAGCTATACAAACTGGCAGTGGCAACTTAGTATGCATGTTTGTTGTTTCTAAAAAATCTAACCCACACGTCAGATTGAAAATGGAAAACTTTAGCATATACTATCGCAACATGTATGCATCACGAATCGGAATATAGTTATGCTTCATAGTAAGTTAGATTCCGTGGACAGATCAACGGCACTTATTCAAGTTTTTGACTTTAATCAACTGAAAAGTTAAGCGAATCTGAATAGAGAGCACTTACTAAGTTACTACGGTTAGTGTTACAACTTACAGGGCGGAAAACCGGTTTTGGGAATGAACAACACATCGCATCATTGCAAAGAGTAAATAACGAAAGAAATAAAACTTACCTAGCTACAAGTTCCTCGTGTGCACCTTCCACACTCTTTTTCCGTACACACGACAAGGTTTTCGATGCTTCAGTGCTCCACAGTCGCACCTTCTGGATGGAAATCTCGCTCAAATCGCACATGTTTCAAGTTGCTGAGAAGCTAGAACGACGCGTTGTTTACTCGAAAAAATGCTACGCATGCGCACTGTCGCAATGGCCGCGGAACTGTTTAGTGGTGTATTAGATGTGCATTGCCAAGGCACTGCATACCCCCAGCGAAAGACCAATCGTCCGTCTCTCTCTCTCTCTCTCTCTCTCTCTCTCTCTCTCTCTCTCTCTCTCTCTCTCTCTCTCTCTCTCTCTCTCTCTCTCTCTCTCTCTCTCTCTCTCTCTCTCTCTCTCTCTCTCTCTCTCTCTCTGTCTCTGTATCTGCTCTCTTTCTAGCATTACCTCTTTCTCTCTCAGTCTCGCTATCTCTCTCACGCAAACACACACACGCACACATACACGCACACAACCACAGACACTCACACACTCAAACACACTTACACCCACACGCACACATCCACACACACACAAACACACACACACACACACACATACCCCAAGTTACACACGTACACACATACACACTCACTCACACGCACTCACTCACTCTCACAAACACTTCATACACACAAAACACACCCCATACGCACATATAGACAGACGGACATACACACCCTTACAAACAAACACACATACACTTACGCACACGCACACCCACTCTCTCTCTCTCTTTCTCTTTCTCTCTTATTCAAACAAACACACACCCACACACACACACACACACACACACAATCATGTACATACGCACGCATGTACGCACGCACACACCCACAGACACACACACAGACACACACACACACACACACACACATTGACTCACACAAAACACACACTCATACGCACATACATGGTTGGCCTAGTGGTAAGGCGTCCGCCCCGTGATCGGGAGGTCGTGGGTTAGAACCCAGGCCGGGTCATACCTAAGACTTTAAAATTGGCAATCTAGTGGCTGCTCCGCCTGGCGTGTGGCATTATGGGGTTAGTGCATGCTAGGACTGGTTGGTCCGGTGTCAGAATAATGTGACTGGGTGAGACATGAAGCCTGTGCTGCGACTTCTGCCTTGTGTGTGGCGCACGTTATATCTCAAAGCACCACCGCCCTGATATTAGGGAGATTAAGTGTACAGTGGTAGTAGTAGTGGTTAACTTAAGGAAAATCTATGTATCATTACGCGTTCCGCTTACGGTAACGAAACCGACAACGACGTCTCGGCGAGTGCGTTTGGTAGGGAAGACAACTGATGCATAATTTTAAAGAGTACCGTCCCATGTCTTGACTCTTCATTTGGAAAAAGAAGAAAAGTCTTACCCGTAGCAGACGACGCAGCAGAGACGACACAAAGAAAACCAACAACCACAGAACCGGTAAGTGCAATGTTGTTTGTATTGATACATCGTAATGTTTGTTATATATATATATAGGCCAAGATAATACGGGATGCAGCCCTGGGCAATCTGCAAAAGGCCCAGCCTTCCGGCAGTGGTGAAGGCAAGTCTCTCATTGACATAGTCTCTGCATATCCAGGCCAAAACTAAAGATAGTTGCAGCAGAGTTCCCACAACAAACAAGCATAAATGAAACATAGAATTAATGGTTGGACATATTTGTACTCCCAACTGTATTCAATAACCTTTTTTTTTTTTTTTAGGTTTCCTGGTCAGCCCAGGCCCCAGTCCACTACTAAATTTGTTAGCTTTGACATTCGTACGTGTGGCCCCTTCAGCTGAATTGATTATCACAATTGTTATGCATGTGACATTATTTATTTTAAATTGCAGATGAAGTACCGACGATAAGGCGAAAGAGAAGAGGAGGGGTGCTAGAAGAGTACCAAGCCTTAATTTCGGCGACAAGCGGACGAGGACAGAGAAAGAAGAAGGAGCGAGAGCGAGAGGGAGGAGAGAGAGTTCAGGAGGAGGGAAGCCGAAGCGGAGAGAGAGTTGAGGAGGGAGTAGCTGGATCTCCGCAGGCAAGAACTCGCGTTGCAGGCAAAGCGAGATGCCGCTTTTTTTGAGTTACTTTTACAAAAAAAATGATTACCAGAAATCTTTCTTTGGGTGGGTGGGGGGGGGGGGGGGGGGGGTCGAGATCAGTTTTATTTCACAAAATAAATTTTCAGCGTTTTTTCTTTAGTATAATTTTTAATTCTGTAGGGGTGGAATGTGGCGATTTTAATTTTTTTTTGTTTTTTTGTTACTCTGTTGTGTGTTATATTTTGATTCAGTAAAAATGTCGATTGCTAAGTTCACTTTTGTTTTCAAATCTTGTTCAAATTTTGTGTGTGAGTTTGTGTGATTAGAGATGAATTATTCAAAAAACGCAAGGAAAACAAGGTTGGCATTATCCTCCTACATTCAGTAATATTAGGCATGTATGAAGTCTAAAGTTCCGCAACATCTACAGTTTCATATATTTTAATTAAGCACAAGGTCACACGGAAAACCCATTCTTCTTTTTTATGCCAATGGTGACAAGACAACAAGCGACCCTAAACTACCTGTTAGCCGGCCGCACTGCTTGACCTCAGTACCAGAGCGACCGCAAGCAAAGCCCGACTTGATATGGTGATCTTTGATTACTTTTCCTTCACTTATCCAAACATTATTCTCTTCCTGAATTTTTATAAGCCAGACTCCATGGCAAACACCTAGCAATGACCAGGATCAGAAATACATCTCACTTTATACACTTAAGCCAAGTCTGAGTAGTCTGTTATTCTTCTTTCTTGATTGATTGCCTCCCTTTTACCATAAAATTCTCTGATTTCCAAATCTGAGATGCATGCATCAGTTTTACTGTTCTGTCTGCAATAAATTTAGTTTCTGTACATTTATCATTAATCATAATTATTCCAATAAATTGACTTGCACTAAAGCTAAGTTAGAGAGAGAATTTACTGACAACAATTAAATCAGATCTAGAGTGAGTTGTTTCAACATAAAAACAAGCATTATAATTGTACAATCACATAGACATGTATATGTTCTGCGCGAACTTAGAATCCGGTTTCATTCTAGAATGGACCGGGTCCAGGTTGGAATTCTAACCCTGCGCAAGTACAGGGGTGCCATTCTAGAATGAAACCCTTGAATAACTGGGGCCGTAATGTTTGTAGGTAAGACAGAGTTGTCTTCCCTTGAATTATCTCCACCTGCACCTTCCCTTTGATAAAATGGGGCTGATTTGTCTACCCCTGAAAAAAATCCTTTGGCGATCTTGCGATGTCATGTCATGTCAAGAAAGTTGATACTCCTGAGTACGCAATAAACATTAGGCAGACCATAGCAAGGGGGACTACCAGGGCGGTATTGTTTGCAGGGCAGTTGTTTTTGTGATGAGAGCCGGTTGCGGCCGCTTGCAATGTCAGCGCTGTCTCCCTCTCGGAAATGTCCGGTTTTTTGACAATTTTTTTGACAGACAGACAGACAGACGGTCAGACCGACTAACCGACAGACAGACCAACAGAAGGACAGAGTGAGGTATAGAGCTGTTGTCACAGGTTTAAAAAAAAGTTGACATTATATCTTCACAATTCAGAAGACCAACTTCATGTATATGAATAAGATTAAAAGTTACAAGCGAAATCGGCAAAACACTGTCAGTCCGGAAATTTCCGTTCGTAGCGATCAGTGCTGAGTGTCTCTCAAAATCGTAATCACTTTCAGAACATCACAATCCCAATTCACGATGTCTTTGAGTAAAGTGTAAAAAACCCGAGAAAAAAAACCCAACCAAACACACAAAAAACAAAAACAAACAGAAAATCCACATTTGTGGCTTTGGCTGTGTGATAGTCTAACTGAAATGACTATTCTAACTTGGACCCAAATTCCAACCTTGCGCACGGCCGATTCTAGAATGGACCAGCAACAAGGGTTTCATTCTAGAATGGCACCCCTGTACTTGCGCAGGGTTAGAATTCCAACCTGGACCCGGTCCATTCTAGAATGAAACCGGATTCTAAGTTCGCGCAGAACATATACACACTTTGGACTGAACTCTCACTCTGTAATACAATTTCAAACGTTGAATTTAATTACTATTTCTTCAAGCTTTGCCATGCAAAGGGCAATATTTTAACAAGTCTCAAATGTATGTTCTGTTACTCAAAATAATCCCTTTAACTTCAAGTACTATTAATTATAAATCATTTATAACACCTTATACACATATATATGTAGATAACCAATTCTAACTTCATATTTGTTTCACTTTCAAAGACAAATAATCATACAGCAAATAGTACACAAACTCATTTCAATTCATGGACAGATCCAGTTATTAATATGTGGTTATTTAGGAATGTAATGGCACTAGAAATAAAATAATTAATGAAGATGTAAGGTCTAGCTCCAGGTGTGTTCAGCTACATTTGGTGGGCGTGACCCCCCCCCCCCCCCCAGTTTGATTTGGGTAGCCCCAACCAATCCTTTTTTTTTCCTTCGACCCAAACACTTGACTGACTATTAGGGTTTAACGTCCTCTTAGACCAACTGGTCTATATTGGGACAGGTATTGGTAATACGCTGAAGATATGGTGTGATACTTTTGATTCGAACAAGCCCGCTGTGGCTGTCTTTTTCGACACACCAGCATTGGGTTTGTCTCGTCAAAGTATCGAAATACGATCATGATAATCAGAGACGAGAGATGATGCATGCGTGTCTTCGTGTTTTCCAAGCCCTGAGACTTTCGCTGTGAACGTGGGATCTTTTTCATGTGCATGTGTGCACACAGGGGTGTTCAGACACCAAAGAGAGTCTGCACAAAGTTGTCTCTGAGAAATAAATCTCTCGCCGAACGTGGGGATCGAACCAAACCAAACACTTTTAACCCCCCCCCCCCCCCCCCTTATAGAGGATGAGTGAGTGGCCAGCAGCAAATAAAGATGTACATTCCAACAGATCACTGAAAGTGACGCAAGACTGCCTAAATGGCAGGTAAAAATAGTTATACACGTTAAACATACACTCAAGCAAAATATGTGAGTGTACGTTGGAGTTTCAGCCCATGGATGTAGAAGAAAAAGATTGGATCTTTTGTAAGGACGGGTCCTGAGGCAAATCCACACAGCCCAAATATTTGACAGTTCAGTGTCTTTGAAAAAGTTATGGTTGAAGAACAAGATTTTCAGTGAAGAGTGGAGAGTCCCATGTGACTGCCTGGCTGGTGATGATGGTTGTTTAGTGGCCGCTTGGTACCGAGGTATGAGCAGACAAGAAGACCCTCTGCCTACAAACTACAAATTACAACACAGCAGTGCCCATGTCAGAGATCCACGTGCACACCTACTAATGCATAATGAAGAATAGCATGTACTAAAGTAATTTGCGAAAGCAAGTACAGCTGTACAGGCTGATGAAGCAAAGTAGCACTAGCAGTTACTTCAAGAAAGTCACTGTCCTGCAAGATATGTCAAAAGCCGGTATATACCACACAAACAAATTATGTTCAGTGTCAGTATGAGTGACCATCAGATATGTATTTATACACAAGTGACAAGAGCATACAATTTTACAAATGATCAATAAATGGAGGTCAGCTGGGTTCTTACCTGGCTTTACTTTTTACGCAGGTTCACTTGATAATAGACATATGCTTGTTTGGAATCAGTAGCGAAATAAGAAACAGGCCGCAGTCAGTATGAAACGTTTAAAGCGCGCCCCAGTTGGGTGCTTCTTTTTTTGTGTGTCAATTTTACAGACGACAGAAATGTCTGAATGTGCAGCATCTATTTGGTTTAACCAAATTTAACTCAATAAAGTACCACTGAAAAAGTTGCTTTTGCATTTGACTGACTATTAGGGTTTAACGTCCTCTTAGACCAACTGGTTTATATTGGGACAGGTGTTGGTAATACGCTGAAAATATGGTGTGATACTTTGATTCGAACAAGCCCACTGTGGCTGTCTTCTTCGACACACCAGCATTGGGTTAGTCTTGTCAAAGTATCGAAATACGATCATGATAATCAGAGATGAAAGATCATGCCAGCGTGTCTTCGTGTTTTCCAAGCCCTGAGACTTTTGCTGTGAACTTGGGATCTTTTTCGGGGGTGTTCGGACACCAAAGAGAGTCTGCATAAAGTTGAATCCGAGAAATAAATCTCTTACCGAACGTGGGGATCGAACCCACGCTGATAGCGACCAACTGGCTACAAAGCCAGCACGCTACCAACTTAGCTACGTCCCCGCCAATTGCATTTGACCAGATACTTGTAGTTGCAAACCGGGTTATCCACCATATTTTGAACTCCCACCAGGCGACCGGGCAGTAGATTTGGCCATCTCTAAGCAGTGAAATCATGTTAATAATTTAAAGCCTTCTACAGGGTCAATTTGTTTAGATGCTTGGCCATTTGGATGCCAAACACCATGTGACACAAGATCAATGCAATGAGCATTTCTTCTACTTGAGAGCTACACAGACAATTAGTAGAGATACTCCTCCAGTGTTGGTGGATTCAGTCCAAAGAACTGTGATGTCTCACTGCCATGTAGGCAAGTATGACAGTTGGACAACAAAACTCCAACCAGGTAGAGTTTCCCTACAGGGGACAAGAACAGCTTAATTTTTTTTTTGAAATCCAAAAATGCCCACAGCCTAACAATTTTTGAAAATTCCCATTCAACAGAGTTTCTCACCCTGCTCATTTCTGTGTTGAAGGCCTGTTGCTCTTCTGTGATCTGTCCACGGTACGGCCTCATCAAGTTAGGGGTCAAGGGGTAGGCTCGGTCCCCATACAGGTATATTTCATCTCCTGCTGGAGTGACCATGTGCTGCTGCATGTGTTCAAGAATGCCACTACCATTCAGCAAAGCTGCGTCATGTCGTCGACCAACCAAGGGCCCAAAAACATTTGCCACAAGACCATTTGGTGTCACGACACACTGAAACTTTAGAGAGTGCACCCTCTTATGGCCATTGTACACTTCGGGTACATGACATAATAGCTCGAACGACAAAAGCTCGAACGACAAAATCTCGAACGACAAATGCTCGAATGGACAAATGCTCGACGCGACAAAAGCTCGACGCGCCCATATGCTCGAACGACAAATGCTCGAATGGACACATGCTCGACGCAACAAAAGCTCGACGCGACATATGCTGGAACGACAAATGCTCGAATGGACAAATGCTCGACGCGACAAAAGCTCGATGCGATAAAAGCTCGAATGGACATAAGCTCGACGCGACGAAAGATCGAACGTGTCTGTGCGTGTCCTTCTCGGTGTTATTTTGCCTGTCTGTTTATTTGGTGCTATTTTAAAATCTGTCTGCAAGAGAGAGAGAGAGAGAGAGAGAGAGAGAGAGAGAGAGAGAGAGAGAGACTGAGAGAGAGAGAGAGAGAGAGAGAGAGAGAGAGAGTGAGAGAGAGAGAGAGAAGAGGATAGAAGAAAAAAAGAACGAAGAGAAAAAAGAAGGGGGAAGATCGTGTCGGGGTTTAGATTTGTCAATGTTATTAATTTGATTTGGCCCGGGATTGACTGTTTATCAGGAAAGGTTCAGGTAAGCGGAACGGGCAGATGGACGACTGTTTGTTTGCTTGCTGTGAGTATCAATTCAGAAATAAAGTTAAACTTGTTTAAACCAACAACGTGATATCAAACAAATTTAGTCAATTTGTCGCTCGAAATCCAGAAGCGGCGTGCTTACAACAACAACAACAACAACAACAACAATGTGATATCAAACAAACTTGAATTCAGTCAATTTGTCGTTCGAAACTAGAACAACATCACCGTGACAGTTTCAGGTATGACGTTATCAAAGTAGTTTTGACAGCATCATTCTACAGTCCGGTCGAGCTTCTGTCGTTCGAGCATATGTCGCGTCGAGCTTTTGTCGCGTCGAGCATTTGTCCGGTCGAGCTTCTGTCGTTCGAGCATATGTCGCGTCGAGCTTTTGTCGCGTCGAGCATTTGTCCATTCGAGCATTTGTCGTTCGAGCATATGTCGCGTCGAGCTTTTGTCGCGTCGAGTATTTGTCCATTCGAGCATTTGTCGTTCGAGATTTTGCCGTTCGAGCTTTTGTCGTTCGAGCTTATGTCGGACACCGGTACACTTCTTGTTGCAAATGGCCTGGGCGACACATTGATCGTATTGTGCCGTCAACCATCCCCCAACAAAACTCCAGAGGAGCCCCCTTGGCATGTATAGCTGCACAGTACCGTTCCAGTTGGGGCACTGTCAGCCATGGCTGATTGAGGTTTGTTAGTTTGTCAGAAAACTGATCATAGATGAAGTCGATACCTACCTTGAACAGCACACACAACTCCGGCTTGGGACGATGAAACATCTGCGAAAGGTCAGCAAACCGGCATGGGTAAGGCAACCTCCGCAGACAGATGCAGAGCACCTCCAATCCTGAAAAAAATCATAAATTCAAATGAGCCTGGTGAGTGTGTACGCGAATGTGTGTGGAGAGGCATATTCTCATACAGTCTTCAAGTTCAAAATAATAACACTGCAAAAGTTTTCTCACGCGCCTTAAAATATCCAGGCCGACATGCTTATCATCAGTTTGATTTTTTATTTATCAGGTTTGACACAGTTACTGGCTATACTGCACACACAAAAACAGTTACCCGAAAAGAACAAAATAAAAAAATAAAAAATTTTAAGTGGGGGGTGGGGGGGGGGGACACCACGAAGACAAAATCAATAAAAACAATTATCATAAAAAAAGTTAAAACAAATAAGTCCTTTGCACATCAAAAGTAACTTCCCTTGAACTTGGATTCACGTAACAATGGCGGCCACTTCGTCAACTTGTAAAAAAAATATTCATTTATTTTTTTAAACTAATATGAATAAATTATCAGTATCAACGCATCTTTATTTATCCTGTTACCATATTTCAAAAATAATTTCACTCAACTCCACAGACTAAGTCAGTAAGTGGCACAACCAATTCACTAGTATTTCACTATTGTCTAAATAGAGTACTGTGTCGACCAAAGGGGCTAAAGTTAGTCAGGTACATTTTGTGATTCAAGTTCAAAATACATAGTTCAAATTTTAGATTTTAAGCAATCCCAAAATAAATTATGCCCCAACTCAACGCTCCGCTTTAATCTTTTACGAAACCTGAAATAGTAAAAACAACTCACTGAATATTCACAGTAAATGCAAACTTCATGACTTTGCGAATCAAATCATGGAGGAGGATCATAAAACTATCATTCAATATCATTGAAATACAACTCAACTTCACAGCAACCAGGGTAAAAAAATAAATCCTCACCACTGGCCTTGGTTCCTTGATCGTTCATTCCGTTAGGCGCCTGCATAGTCCTCTGCATTCCCAGAAGGGCGCACAGTCTCCGAATCTCTTCCGCGCTGAAGCGAAATAAGTCCTCACATTCGATGGCTGTGAAGTGATCGAGGTCGAACTGAACCTCATAGGCCCTTCTTTCTGGCTGTTGAAATGTAGGTTAAACTTGGTGAAATCATGGATCACTTGTACACTTTATTCAATTAATTAGCCTGAAAATTCTGCTGAAGCTACTCAAATCAATACTGGGTAACAGAGGGAAAGTTAAACTCCAACATTTTAACTCGCCAGCTGGGCGAGTAACTTCAAGAAAGTCACTTTCTTTCTTTGTGTTTAACGTCGTTTTCAACCATTCAAGGTTATATCGCGACGGGGAAAGGGGGGAGATGGGATAGGTGAAAGGGGGGAGATGGGATAGAGCCACTTGTTAATTGTTTCTTGTTCACAAGAAAGTCACTAACCTGGCAGAAATTTCGCCGCCCCGATACATACCAGTTACCACAATTTATTCCCCCCTCTGTTTCTTTCTCTCTGTAAACTTGTAGGGCTAGTTATTTTTCGGTAACTTACCCAACAACCAAAATCACTTACCCAACAACGGGCCTGAATCCTCGATAGCTCATGGGTAGAAACTGTACACATTGTGGATCTACTTTTTGCGACTCAAAAGTTCAGAACACTCTAATGTACAAAATATACCTTTCTAGAGCAAACAATACAACCATACTGCATTTAAACTAGCAACTACAGGCTTGCACACATGAATCTCAATATAAAATCCATGAGTTTGGTTGTTTTCTGAATTCAGATCTGCCGTGCACAATCGTTTATCGCTAGCAAGATTCCAAGGAAAAGTAACTCTCATATTTTGTCTAGCGACACGAGTAGTTCCCCTTCCAGATTTCGGCTGCATCGACAAGACTGCAATCCGACGGTCAGTTTTCAACAATATTTCATTTTATAAGCAGATCACACGCAATCAATTGCAAATATTTAATCAACTTAAAGAATAATGCAGCGATCTCATACACTATTTTTCCCCAGAAAACTGACCTTCATACAGTTTTTAACGTTGGAACACGGGTGTAAAACTTCGTCTGCTAGTCACATTCGAGGAAAGAACATTTCCTGAGCGATACCAAAACATGAACAGAACACACACTATCTGCCTTTACCGCCACAGCAGAATGACAACATAACTGTGTACTTGATTTTAGTTCAAAACATGGAAACTGACAAAAAGTGTTAACGGAATTGAATGATTTGCACGGAACTATGCAACCGCGCATTAATCGATCGCCTGCGCAGGTAGACTGGTTGGGTGAATATGATTCGATCAAACTTTCGCACAAAAACTCCTCTTTTCTTTGAATAACTGAAGAAAGGAGGAATAAAGAGGTTACATACCTCGTCTCGGTGATTATTAAAAATAATGGTCTCAGTTTGCGGTCATGAAAAAGCTTGCTGAAGCTCGCATTTTTCATGATCCGCTAACTTTGACCATTATTTTTGATAATCACTGAGACTCGGCATGTAACCTCTACTGATCTGCAGTAGCGTTAAAACCCTTTTGGTTGCATTTGACCAGAATTTTACTTGGCCAGCCAGGTGAGTTGCGAGCCTGTTTTTACTAGCCAAGCGGATTGTTCACTCGCCCCTGCATAACAAATGACCCTTACACTAAGTTACAGGTTGAACTTGAAGCATGTTGGATAAATAGTTTCAACTGTGCATCTCAAAAAGCACCAGTTGACAGTATTCTGATATAAATACTGTGTATGTTTTAGAACACAGAAGTTTCCTTGTACTGAAGTAATTTGATCCTAGAAATAATAAAACTAGAACCAAGGTGCCTTGTGCTTAAAAGTCTGATAGAACCAGTAAGTGTAACATCCTTCTTGAAAGTACATGTATTGCTATCAAATTAAAATGACACAAGAACACAAACTGACAGTGACACAGACTCTGTGACAGAGAGTGGACTTAATAATAATATTCATGCTTTGATGAAACTAAAACTCTTGACTGCAGATTTGGTCATCAGTTTCCATTTGATTTTGATTCTTGAACAGTAAATAGTTAAAACTCTATGTTTATAAACCATTAAATGTAAGTAACAAAGTCACACGGAAACCAAATCTAGGTGTAAGTGTTAGATCTACCCAATATCACTATCAGTATCACTGTAGATTCAGACAAGATCACTATCATGACTATGAAATCTAACCAAAAAAACATTATTTTTTTACATGAACAACATTTAAAACCTAACCATAACCAATCCAAAGTAACATCACCGGCCATAACCAAAATATACGCCTGTTCCTGACAATTATATTTCAGCGGAACCTTTAATGCCTTTAGAAGCTAAGCTTTGACTTGTTTGCTAACCTGATCAAGCAGTGCGAAGACAACAAAATCATCTTCTGCGTCATCCTCGTCCCACGCCGCAAGGTCAAAAGTTGGTCCCTGGCATCCATGAAGATCGATCTTAAAACAAAACATAAACAGCGAGAGGATTGGAACATTTGCAACTTTTCACTGCATAACTCATCTTCCAGACAGTAAGCGAAATCGAAATCGAAAAGGGTGAATCGAAAAACTGAACACAACTCAAAAGCGACCATTTTTTGTGTGTTTGAAATGTGAAAAAGCTTGCTCTGTTCAACGCTTAAATTACAGCATCAAACCAGGTGTGCCTGCCGTTGCTCACGGCCGGTTTTTGTGTGTGACTGTTGCTTGGTTTTGTCCACGTGTTATTTGCGTGATGTACGTGTGCTCGACGAAGCATCGTAGTTTGTTATGTTTTCTGGATGCACGAAGGTCGCAAGACTTGACGCTCACCTTGTATTTTCAACCAACATAGAATAGTTTTAGTTGGCACGTGCTGAGCGGATATGACTTGCTCTTTTCCGCAGTTACGAACAGGCGACCCTGTTTCGGCTTGTCATGATCCGTGCAATCCATGTTTTCAGGTATCAGGCGTAGTTTGGGGTGTATTTATTTCGGTATGTTGTTTATCTTTTTGCCATAACGTTTTCTAAACCTGCTATAGCAGCGTTGTTTGAGTGTGTCCAAGTATTAGTTTTGAATAGTTTTCGGTTGTAAACCTTATTTACATATTAAGTCGATGACGAGGATAACGGCCTCTTTTAATTTAGTACGTTTTCTGGGTCTGGAGAGAGGAGGTCGTTTTTTGTTTGTAGCAAACCCGCTGTGTTTTTATACTTGTGATTTCCACGGATTTGTGTGTTTCATGAGGAACAGTTCCTGCCTGATGGCGCAACGGTAAAATATTGTTTTGTTAGTTAAGACTTGTTGTTTTCTAATGTTTGTCTTTGTGTGTTCGTCTCAGTCAACAGAGTTTAGTGCGTAGTAGTTTTGGCAGGTGTTGTCATTTTTCTCCTTTGAATGTCAACAGTTTTAGGAAGGTATTATTTATGTCTTTTTTGATAATTGTAGTCATGTGTACGTGTTCTAAACGGGATTGTTATTGTCGCAGTTGTATGTTTCTTTACTTAACAATTTTTGGAGATTATGGCGTTTTAGGAATTAAGGGTTGTCGGCCATTTTGTATGTTATTAAATATTCGTACATTATTTCATTGTTTTCAGGTGAACCTTAGTTGAATTGTGGTTTATGTATTCTGTCGCAGGGTTAATTGATACTGTATTATTGTAAGTATTGGTATTATATTCTGTGACTTATATGTGTTTTTTTGTGTGTGTATTTGCAGTTTTTTACCGAAACAAATTTAAGTTCATAGAAATGGTGGCTGGATAGTTAACTAAAATAAACAACCATAAATCTTCTTGTTCTTTCGAGTTATTCCTTTGTACCTCCTGCAAGCGAGTCTGTGACGTGGGTTCTGCCTTCCTTAAGATACATGTGCACTCACACCAGGATTATATCACACACTAAACTGACATTTGTACCATTAAGTGGTTTAGGAACATACTAGTTATAAATAATCGTGTAAATAAACAAGCGTTCGCTCAGTTTTTATATACCTTTTGGGGCTCGTTATTTTCGTCGATTCAACCACAGCTCGTTAGCGGATCGAAGGAAGCATCCGTAAACTTTGACCCCTAACCTTTGAACTGCGCACACATCGCTGACGTCAACACATAAAAAAGTACCGATAACCACTAGCACTACCACTGGCACTGTACACTTAATCAGTCTAATTATGGCCCTTCGTGGTCGGCTGGGCGTTAAGCAAACAAACAAACAAACAAATA
>NC_090260.1:53016100-53033600 GCF_037325665.1 Littorina saxatilis
TTTAGTATGGTGTCCTCGGAGTGCCTATTTTGGATCACAACAGCCTGAGTGCGTCCAGTCAGGTAGGAGCAGAACCACCCCAGAGCCGTGCCTGTTATGCCGAATGTGGTGTTCAACCTTGCCAGCAGTATATCGTGGTCGATGGTGTCGAACGCTGCGGATAGGTCCAACAGGGCCAGAAGCGAAACAGAGCCGCTGTCACAGGCAGTGAGAAGATCATTCGCTACCTTAAGTAGGGCTGTTTCAGTGCTGTGATCTGCGCGGTAGGCGGACTGTAATGGATAAAACATTACCTGTCTTAGCAAGATGCTCTGACAATTGGGCCAAAACAACCTTTTCAAGGACTTTCGAAACAAAAGGCAAATTAGAGACAGGGCGGTAGTTCTTAAAAGTGTTGATGTCAAGGTTAGCTTTTTTCAGGAGGGGAGTGACTACTGCATGCTTAAAAGAAGGGGGTACTTGACCGGATGTGAGGGATTGATTTATGATATCAGTAATGACAGGGAGTAATTCCTCTAGACACTCGCTTAATAGCTCTGAAGGAATTGGGTCGAGAATACAGGATTTGGGTGGAGCTTTTTCAATGATCTTCTTCACTTGTTCTTTAGTGACAGGGGAAAAATCGGTGAGGTGGGCGCCGTGAAATGGCGCATGCTCTGGATGCCCAGGAGCAGCATCAAGCTCGACTCGGATCTTCTCGATTTTTTCGGCAAAAAAGTCCCCAAACTTATCTGGAAGGTCATCAAGAGGGACGGAGTTTGGGAGCTTTTTATTTTGAGTTTTACCGAGGAGCTGCCCTGTGATCAGGAAGAGTTCTTTGCTGGAGGTGCTGTTCTCGATTTTCTGAGAAATAAACTGGTGTCTGTTCTTATCCACCATCTCTTTGACGGCCTCTCGATGAAAAGCAAAGATTTGCCTGTGGACCGTGAGAGCCGATTTCCTCCACTCTCTCTCAGCGCGACGCCGATCTTGCTTGGCTGTTGAGACCTCCGGCGTAAGCCAAGGTGCCGAGGGTCTGTCGGTGACTGTGCGTGTTGTGAGAGGGGCGTGCTTGTCCAGAATCCGGCGCAGGTCGCTGTTGTAGCTGGACACGAGGTCATGTCTGTCTAACTGGAGTGCTCTGACGTCATCCTTCAGTGCTGCCATGTCGATCCGCTTCATGTTGCGCGAGGTGACGACTCGTCTGGCAGGGCCTGGCTTCTGAAGGTCAAAGCTGAAAGAAATGACGAAGTGGTCGGAGATCAACATGTCCTGCACAATCAGGTCTAAGACGCCGACGTCCCCACCGACCACCACCCAGTCAAGGGTGTGTCCACGACGATGCGTCGGCCTGTCTACCAGCTGGGATAAGTTGAGAGTGGGGAGCAGTGTTTTCAGCGTGTTAACGTTCAAGTCCGACTGTGAGTCATAATGAAGGTTGATGTCTCCGACAACTACAAGATTACAGTGCAAATTGGCGTATTCGTCTAAAAGCTCTGTGAACTCAGCCAAAAACTGCGGAGTAGATAGTTTGTTCTTTTTATTGGGGGGAGGGCGGTATACACAAAGAAATGTGAGGTTTTGATGCGCTTCCTTTTCCGGTTTACGTATTTTCCGGTTTAACATAGCATTTGCGTGTTTTTGTCAGAAGAGTGATATTTGGTTATGAAGGAAGTCAAGTCCGCCATTACCTGCAACCTCAGTTGAGTGTTTACTTTGAACTTAAACTTGAACCGTAACAGTGTGTAGCCAGTTCGCAAGACCTGTTCATCTTCCTACCAGTTCCAACTGTTGTTATCAATGGGTCGCGCAGCTGGAGGAAGTGTTTATTTCCATTCGGAGCCCAGCTTCACATTCCCACATGATACCCTTGAATGACATTAGATATACGTCATTTCCGCTTGCAAAATCCCACATGTTACATGTCTGCTCTTGGAGTTGTTTGGAACTTAGTTCAACGAGTATTTTCTCGAACGTAACTTTTGACCCAGCTGTCAAGTAGGCATCATGAATTAGACGTACACCGGCAGTTATAAATCATGTTGTGCAAAAGACTCTAAAGAAGTAGAAAATTGTGGAAAATCGGGAATGCTTTCTCAGTTTGTGCACCCTGGCAACATTCAGCAGGAAAAAAACTGCATATGCCTTCCTCTGCAAAAGTCGCGCGAAGAATGCTGAACGGGCAGCGACGACTAGCTGTTCTTCTTCAAAATGATAAACTACCCCCCAATCCCTGAAAGTTTGTGCGATTTACCTTGTGGACATGAAGCCAGCAGAGGACTCAGGAATGCCCACTTAATTCCTTGATTTTACTTCCGTCACAAGAACTAAAAGAACATTCAATGTTCGTTAAATCTGTGGATCAAGTGACTCACGAAGCGGAGGAAATGAAAATCACCGGCAGATCTGTACAAGATGTTGAATTCTGCCAGGGAAACGAAGCCGCTGTCACGGCAGAGAAATCTCCGCCTACGAAAATCGGTAGATCTAGAGCAAGGTAAACATACGTTTTTCAACGCTTGTTCTCACACACACACACACACACACACACACACGTACACAAACACACACGCGCTCACACCATCACACACACACATATGAAAGAGATGGAATAGCTGATCGAGTGATGACAATGTTGATTGATAAGTATGTTTTGGTGCGGTGAACTTGAGGCAATATTGTTCTATCAATCCATCGATATATTTTACACTTTCACCCCAGAAATGAAGCACGTGTACACATATTGAACAAAAGAATCATTTTAAGCTTCCATTGGCATTGTTTCCTTTTTTTTTTGCAGACATGTTGGCAGGAAGTGAGTGTTTCACCCCACTCTTGCAAGGTTGGTTGATCACTGATGACAAGTTCTGATTGTTTGTCCTTTTTAAGCGGATGACAATCCGTACTCTGCAGATGGATCTAACCGATACACGGAAGCAACATTGGGAACAAACTGTTATTCAGTCTGTGAATATTTCATGTGTGAGGGGTATTACTGCAAGTACGTTCGCTAATGTAGATAAATAATTTTTGACTCAAACTTCAAGTTAAATTGTTTCTGCTGTCAGAGCCATCTTTCTGAAGGAACAATATTTTACATGCCACTGGATTGTTGTATATTCCTTCTTATTTTGCAATGACAGGCTCAGCTTTCATTTGATTGTAATGTGTTTCTTATTTGAAGCTTTGTATCATGAAAGCTCTGTAAAAGTATTGCACTTGTTTTGCAGACTACACTGGGCGTGGTAGCTATTGCACCTCATCCCCCCCCCCCCCCCCCCCCGCCTATTTATCTAACACACCCACACACACACACACACACAGGGTGCTGACAAAGGATTTTTTCCATTCTCCTTCAGGCCATCGCTTAATTTCTTGCAGACTGAGGAGCAATGTAGGTTTGAGCAGCTCCTAAACCTGGGGCACACAAGCCACAAGGTAAATAAGGTATCAGTATATGAAGAAATGTTTTCACTTTGATTTGTATCGCATCATTTTTTCATAAAACTCGTGGCAATTACACATTGTGCCAATAACATAATTATGAAGAATGAAGATTTTCAACTTATCATTGAAGAAAAGAAATCACACATTTTTGTTCATTCTGTATTTGATTATTATTTTCCAGTCTTTGGGTTGGCATAGTGGGTGAAATAAGGGTGAACAGTGTCGGTTGGTGTTATTTTTTCGGTCTTGGTGATGTAATATTTTTCCCACGGTATTATTCATGGTAATCATTGACTTTAGTGCAGATTACAGAGAAACAGTTTTTTGAACAGCCTCTTAAACTGAAAAGCTACAAGGTCAACAACATAAACAGGTTACAGGTGTATCAGGCATTGATGTTTTTAAAAAGATTTGCACAGCAATTTTTTTGTGCGTACAGAAATAATGAAAATAAGGCATAACAACTTTTATATTTTTGGAGTGGAATGAAATGTTTTCATTTTTTATTTTGAAGTGTTTTTGTATTCAGGTTTTATTCGATGGGTGGGGGTGGTTTTGGTGGTTCTGATTTTTTATGATGTAAGGGTGTTTTTCTTTTCTTAATTAGTTATTTAATTAGTTTATGAAAGGGGAGGGGGATTTAAAGTGTATTTCTAGCTTTTGGAGAAGTGCTAAATCTGTTAAAATGGAAATGAAATAAAACAATTGGTGGTGAGGGTTATTACAAAAAAAGTAAGGATTATTTCTCATACCTTTTTATTTTTTACTTAAAAATTATGTTACTGAATTTATTCATTTATTTTTAAAGAGGCAGACTGTGAGACAGGTGATGTAATTGAAGTTAGAATATCATGAGATGTTACTTACTTTCTTTACAATATCATCTAATTTGACAGTCCGACACTGAAGACTGCAGACTTCATGGCAGCCACTGACCTGACGATATGGCAGCCATGAATATCGAACGCAGAAGAAGAAAAAGAAGACAGTCTAACAGGAAAATAATTCTGGTATGCTCATAATTTCTATGCCAGTTTGAAAAAAGTCATGAATTGAAGTTTACCCAGGTTAGACATTAGCATGTCGTAATTGTGACAATGCATGTATCTGTAATCGCACCAAGAGACTTAATTAGAAAAATTGAAGTCATGCATCGTCAATATGACTACAATCACAAACTGAATAAGGGGAAACCATGTCATTTTTGTGGTCTGGATCATCAGCTGTTGCTCTTTTGCTGTAATGGTTTACTTGACAAAGCCTGTTTTAATGTGCTTCTTTATTTCTGTACACCTAGTGTCAACAACATGTAGGCGTTTGCAGACTGTTTATTGTATTTATGTTGTTTGTTTGTGAGTTAAACTATGGTGTGACCTAAATTGTTTGGAATTGGTTGTGTATGTTCTACTTTGTAAGTTGTTTCTCCATGCCCCCAGACATCATATGAAAACCTTCATACCCTAAAAAGACTTGCTTACGAGATGTTGTTTCTGATTGTTATGATTGGGGACAGGCAAGCTCTTGCAATTGTGCAAGCCTTGAGAAAACTGTCGAGTCTGATTTGCTAGAACAATCGATATTAACATGTTATTAAGATGAATATTGGATTACATCTTTGCAGGAACTACTTTAGCAGACTCATGTGGCCAGTCTCACAATGCAAAGAAGTTGAGTACATTGAATTATGTCTTTCCCACCTGTTCTGTGTTTAGTGTCAGTCGTGACTGCCTAATGAGAATTTAAAAACATGTTGCTAACTAACATGAACCCAACAATGAAATTTGATGTAGGTGAGTAGCCCATCTAGAAAAACGAACCTGGTTCATGTTAGTTAGCAACATGTTTTCACATAGAAAATGGTGGGCACCTGAACAAATATCTGCACATTACAATGAAGTCTTACTTTGTGATCTGATGGTTTAATACCCCCCCCCCCCCCCCCCCCAAAGAAGAAGCTCACATAACTACCAACTACACAATTTCATTACAGAATCAAACTATGGGAAGAATCAGGATTCAGCAGTGCTAGGTCGTTGAGGGGGATAGCCATCACTAGGCACTCAAAAATGAATAGTTGAGGTTTTCACGGAAATTTCTGAAGCTAGTGCTTGGAAGCTTCACATACAGACATTGCCAAAAAAATCCGGTAACCTACGGACAGGGAAGGGAACAAGAACGTCAAAAATGGAAAAGTATGTTTTTACTTTCAAACCATTGATAGAGCTCTGAAGCTTCACACAAGTTTTGCAGAGAGAGCACTCGGCCTATTCATTTTTGGCACTAAAACATGCACACACACACACACACACAAAAAGAAAGTTTTTAAAAAGTGGCGCCGATGTATTCTCACACTCACAGCCTTAGAATATTGCAGTTTGTATGTTACCAAATTGAGGTATGATTTTACTCCATGCAATTTACCTGACCAAATCTGCGACAGTCGGGCAAACTTCTTACGAGTCGGATTGGGCCTTCAATCAAATACTCAGAAACCAGCAGCTACTTTAAGTAATACTAGTTCTGTTGTTATTTTTTTATAGCTTGTACTGAATGTGTTTTCTTTTATCTCCTCAGAATCGAGTGAGCCAGAGAAAGACCATTGAGAGGGAGAGCGCACAGTAAAGCATATATGGCATGCACGTCGGTGGACCAGTGCCATCATCTTCATAACAAGAGATGCAGATCATATTTTCTTATGTTTAAGTATAGCTGTTAGCAAAAGTATTTGACGATTCTTGGGTACGACTTTCGTGTTTAATCCTATTAGCACAGCCCCAAGATCTGTTTTATTTTGATTTATCACTTATAGTTTTAATTTTTTTTTTATGGAATTAGTCCAAATGTAAATACATCTAAGGTTACAATATTGTTTTCTTGTATATACCCTTAAAACTACCTCTTCGTGTAAACAAATTGTAAAAAGAAGTGTTTGTTCAAGGGAGATAATTTGAAGCGATTTTTTGTTTAAATCAGTAAAACTGCGTAGTGACATCCTCAATTAAATAAAAAGAACAAGGAATAAAGGTATACACACAGGTTGTACCCATTTTCTTGATTGCACTGCTTTTAAGTAGAAAGCTTTTTTCTCAGAATTATTTTACAAATGAAATTCAAGGGAGGCAATTGATATGATAAAAAGGAAGAATACTCTACACATTCAGTGAAGTATATTTTACAAGACAGAACACAGGTTTTTTTTTCTGTGCCTACTACTTGACAAGAGAACCACGAGATTTGTGCAGATTTTTAAAAATGTTCCGTACAGTATATTTTACAAAGACAGATCCATACAATATATATATTTTTGTAATAGATGTTTACAATTTGTAGGTATGTTTTTTTTTTAAATCAACAGTTTAGATCTAGCCCCAACAAGTGTGTTTGTCTCGTGATTTGAGAGCTTTAGCACTGGAAGCTTAGAATCCTCTTAATCATTTACTTCAGTAGGTTAAGCCACCTACTCCAAAATCTTCTCTCCTATTCTGTGCTTACTACAGTGGACTTGACAAGAGAACCACGAAATTAGTTTTTTATGCAGATGTTGATTTTATTCTGTTCACTTTAATATTTTAATCCTATGTGCACATTTTGTTTTTTCAACTGTGTGGTTTTTTTTTTATTTTTTTCTTCTGTATTCAAAGTACGTACAAAAACCACAGCCTATCACAGCAGTATTATTAATCTGGATTTCCCTGCTAAGCACGTAATTTAACAGAACGTGTGCATGTAGCTAAAGAACTTAAAAATAATTTCTGCTACTTCACTTCACTTGATTGAAAATATGTCCAACCTCACACCCATACTCTCTCCTTAACATAATATTTGTTCACACAAAATTGTTTGCGGATTAGTCAATTTTGCGTAAAATATTCAATTACGATTTCTTTGTAGGTTGGAAAATTATGTAATAATCAAGATGGAAGAATGTTTACTAAACAGACAAATTCATTAGTCAAGCAACAAACAAAACAAGAAGGGCAAAGCCCATACGACTCACATGCTTGACCTTGACAGCAATGACATCATACACTAAGAACTGCTTTACACATTTTTCCTACCAAAATACATGTGACCTTGACCCAAGGTCAAGGTCATCCAAGGTCATGCAACACAAAGCTGTTAATTCAAGACATAGGAAGTACAATGGTGCTTATTGGCTCTTTCTACCATGAGATATGGTCACTTTTAGTGGTTCACTACCTTATTTTGGTCACATTTCATAAGGGTCAAAGTGACCTTGACCATGATCATATGTGACCAAATGTGTCTCATGATGAAAGCATAACATGTGCCCCACATAATTTTTAAGTTTGAAACAGTTATCTTCCATAGTTCAGAGTCAAGGTCACTTCAAAATATGTATACAATCCAACTTTGAAGAGCTCCTGTGACCTTGACCTTGAAGCAAGGTAAACCAAACTGGTATCAAAAGATGGGGCTTACTTTGCCCTATATATCATATATAGGTGAGGTATTGAATCTCAAAAACTTCAGAGAAAATAGGAAAAATGTAAAAAATAGCTGTTTTTTAGGCAACATTTATGGCCCCTGCGACCTTGACCTTGAAGCAAGGTCAAGATGCTATGTAAGTTTTTTTGGGCCTTGTCATCATACACCATCTTGCCAAATTTGGTACTGATAGACTGAATAGTGTCCAAGAAATATCCAACGTTAAAGTTTTCCGGACGTCCGGACGGACGTCCGGACGGACGGACGGACGGACGACTCGGGTGAGTACATAGACTCACTTTTGCTTCGCATGTGAGTCAAAAATGCTTTGCAAGATCGAATTCACACCAGCAATAAAACTGCTGACGGCAGAATACCCCCGTTAACTTCTCTGTCTGTTGGGTCAAACTACGCTACAGACATGTTTCTTCTAGTAGCTCCATATCATGTTATACAGTCTCTAAGACAGAACAACGCAATAACCTTTTTTTGTGTAGATTCGATTGACTTTTTCCTGAAATAAAATATTCAGGAAGCGGGTTCTAACTGAGTTAATATATTTCTGGAAAGCTGAACAACGCAATGCGTCTGTGACTGGTGAAAAAGCAGAGCTGGAGCTTTTTGTATTGTTTATCGTTGGTTTTATTACACGCGCACTCACATACGGTCAAAACATGTTGCATGTTCCTGCTTGACAAACAAATGCCTGCATACATGTGTGCACGTTCGTACGTACGAACATTCATACCTGTGCAAACAATCTACCACTTCAAGTTCAACACCCAAACCCCACACATTCCTTCAAAAGGAGTCTGAAATACTGGCATTCGTGGTACTGAACGAGGATCTCAACTTCCATTGTCTAGTGCATGTGGGTCTCGTGTTATACGTGTGAAACCACTTACTTTAAAAAAGAAAAAAAAATCTTGTAAGCTTATCAACTAAAAACAAACAAAAAACGAACCATTATATTCTTAAACAAACTGGTTAGAATAACAGATTTAGGAGAATGCAATGCAAGGAACATCTATATTATTATAATACGCGTGGGCTTCGTCGCCGTGTGGACGTATCTCCTACCAAACCCCGCCGGTTTGGACCCTGTCCCACGGTTTTCCCGTAGGAACGGCTCGCGATGTAGACGATAGGCTGGGTTAGATTAACGACTTCGAAAGCGAAATGGCTTTTTGAGGCCTTTTTAACGTGAAATGTCGTAGCAGACAGAATATCCCAGCTATCCCATTGGCCGAAAGCGAACGGTTTGACTAAACACTACGCGACCGCACCCCAGACGAACCTAGCCGTGTGTTTTATTTCTCTGACTTAAAACTCGGTACAAAGTATGATAATGTTGTGAAGATACTGGATATATACAAAATATTAGACTGATTTAGTTTGAGGCCCCGCAAGGTAGTGCAAGGTAGTGCAAGGTCAATTTAGTGGGGGGCGTCGGAAAAGATCTGTTTTCAAATGTAAACACAGTAGATAAAATAATAAGAAGATAGATAGATCTGTTTAACCAATCACAATGGAACTCCAAAATATTCCATAGATTTGTTTACTTAATTTTTAAAAGATAAGTTCGAAACATTATCATCTGATAAGTCGCCGTATAACCTTATAGGTTCCAGCGACTAAATATTCTTCCCCGGGTTTTCGAACCAAGGGCGGCAACTGTGCAACCATAGACATGTACGTCATCATGATCTCCCCTTATTATGCGTTATTCATCGTCAATAATTTGACCGTTATTTTGGCTGTCTTAGTGAAATGGTAAGATATATCTCTATGTTTTTTACATGTAAGTGTTCGGAAAAAATACAGTTATAGCAGTTATGTACAAAAATAAGCAGCATATGCTCTTTTCGCCAAAGTAAAGTCCTTTTTTCTTTTGGTTTCTTAAATGTGTCACAGCACACCGCAAGCATTTAGGCGAATAGCAAGTGAGTGGTATATATATATATCATCAATTATATAGTAGGTAACGGTGTTAATTACTTGCCATGTTCATTACATGTTTACCATATGTGTCATTGTGTATTTCTTAATGCCATGTAAGATATTACAATATGTCTGTCAACAGTGTGTCCAGTTAGATTGCGTACATGCATAGTCATCGTAACTCGAATTTTGTTTTACTTCGAATTACTTGGGATGCGCCGCATCGACTTCTAGCATGCATGTCACCTGCTCCAGGCATGGTCACGCGATGGTCAGGCCTCCAAGGCCATGTTTGCTTTATTACGTAAAACTAGAAAACTGTTTTTGCCTCTTGATGTCCAAATTGACCTCTTTGAAAAAACTGTGGTCCCTATTTTACTTTACGGTTCTGAAGTATGGTGCCCTTACATGTCTGATCTAGCTAACAAATTACAGATACGATTTTTTAAGATGATTTTGAAAGTTGGCAAATCAACACCAACAAACATGGTTTTGGGTGAATTAGGTCAGTTCCCTGTAAGTATTCAAGCGAAATGTCGTATGTTGAATTTTTGGTACAAACTTGCATTTTCTAATGGTTCTGACAAACTTTCTTGTGTGACATATCGTTTTTTGTTTAAAATGTATGAATCTGGTGTATACAAGTCAAAATTTTTGCTTTCTGTCCATGGTGTTCTAAATGAGTTAGGCTTTAGTGATTTTTGGCACAATCAAACTATCGATAATGTAACGGATGGTGGTTATTTTAATACTTTCAAAGCACTGATGAAAAATAGGCTACAAGACCAATTTGTCCAAACCTGGCATTCAGAAATAAATAACAATGAGTTTTATTATAATTATAGAATGTATAAAGAGAATTTTGAGTTTGAAAAGTACTTGTCCATCCTGCCGGTTAATTTAGCAAACGCTGTTTTAAAATTTAGAACACTGAATCATAAATTGCCTATACAAAAAGGTAGGACTCTTGGTATTCCCAGACAAGACAGAATCTGTCACAAATGTTCATCAGGTGACCTTGGGGACGAGTTCCATTATATTTTTGTATGTCCTTTTTTTTACCAATTATAGAAAACAGTTGTTACGGTGCTATTATTATGCCACCCCAATTCAGTTAAATTCAGAGAGCTTTTTTCCACTACAAAAAAGAGTTTATTGCTAAAACTCGCAAAGTTCATGACACTTGTCATGGACTGTTTGAGAAGCGAGTAAAATTTAATTATCTTTTAGCTTTATACTCCGTTATCTGTTTTGTGTTGTTTGTAATAGTATTTTTGTCCTTATGTTAACTCACCCATCACCCCCCCTCCCCCTTCCCCCCATTTCCCATAGTAAAGAAATGTATGTAATCACTTTGCACTTGTAGTGTTTTATTATTATTATTATTATTTAAGTTATTGAGACATCCCAGTGCACTAAGGGATTTATAGAGCAAATCGAGAAAATTCATTATTGAACGAAGCGCATAGCGCTGAGTTCAATAATTATTTTCGAGATTTGCTCTATAAATCCCTTAGTGCACTGGGATTGTTTCAATAACGATATTGTCGGTACCGCCAGAGAAAAAAGAAGATACAACACGCACATTTTGCTACGCGCATTTGAATAGGCATAACTGTGTGGTCAGGTCGTATAGAAGATCTACTTTTGTGTGGGCTGTCTCGTGTGTTGTGCTTTCATCACACGCAAACTCTTGTTTTAATTTCTGTTGGTAAATTCCAGTGTAGCGTTAAGCTAAACAGTGATGATCTTTCTCTCATTTGAACTCGGAGAAAGGACTGTGCTTTCAGTTATTTGCGGTTCGAAACCTTCATCGAGCTTCGACAGATTGACTGTGCAGAGTTGTGCCCCTTGCCAAGGTCGACGGAAAGCCCATTTTCAAAATAAACGTGGCATGTTTTTCGTGTGGTATCTTCCCTCATCGGGGAGTCTGGTACTAAATATGAACGGTAAGAATGCTCTGAACCCTACACGTATTATATCCCCATCGTTTTATCGTTCACATTTGCCTAACATGTTTATTTGCTGAGCGGGATTTATGTCGTCTGCTAGGCTATTGCACTGAGTCTCATTTTAAAAACAAAAATTGCTCGTCCCGTTGCACTGAGTCTGCACACATAAAGAAGGCTGGTAATAAGTCTTATATGTGTTAAGAACGTTCTAAACCCTACACGTTTTCGATTCCGATTGTTCTTGCCTTAAAATAAACGGAAAGCATTCATTTACTGAACAGATGCAGTCGTATTTCAGTGTAGTCTGCTACGTGCTGATCTAGCTGCGACGTTATCGGAATAACACTTGTGTTTTCTGTTAGCTGCTGGGAATTGTATACTAACTCATCATTTGGTAATGTGGATAATAAGGTACATGCCACCAACATGGCATAATTATGAGAGGAATCTTCGCAAGTCGAAACTGAAAAATTAGACACAGCGGGTTCTATTTTTAGATCAGTGCAACTGTGGGCGGCACAGGCGCATGCAATCTGTCAGAAAAAAAACCACTTCTGCTTTAATTGAAAAGCAGGACATTTATGGTCATAATCATTGGTATTGTGGAGAATATAAGCTACATGTCATTAATTAATTCTGAGGATGAGAGTACAGTCTCGCTTTGGCAAAGGGTGTAAGAATACGCTCTGTGGAAAAGTTAGCGCACTCCAGGAGTGCGCTAACAGATTTAAGCGCATCGCCATTAGCCAATCAACTGGTTCACATCAGTCATGTGACACCAGTACTTACTGACAATTATTATTATTATTATTATTATTATTATTATTATTATTATTATTATTATTATTGTTGAATTGTTTCTTGTATTGTTTTTGCTCTCCCTCACCCCTCAACTACCTTTTCTCTACATAGTCTGATTTCTTTTTGTTTTAGTTCCTTTTATTTGGTGTTGAATGAAATGTGTTTTTATTGTGTTTTTTAATTTTCCATGTACCCTCACGGGGTTTTTATCGGAATAAAACTTGACTTGACTTGACTTGACTTGGCGCACCAAATTATACGCATGCGCCGCGTCTAGACGAACCTAGCCGCGGTGTGGAAATATCTCCAACCAAACCCGGCCGATTTGGCCCCTGTCCTTCGGTTCCCCGTAACAACGGATCGCGCTGAACACGATGCGCTAGGTTAGATTAGCGAGTTCGAAAGCGAAATGGCTTTTTGAGGCCTTTCTGTGTGAAAGTTTGTAACAGACGAACCTAGCCGAGCCGAGCTATCCCATTGGCCGAAAGCGAACGTTGCCATGGCACAAAGGGGACGTCACTCTCCTCCCCAGCTTTGAATCGCTCAAGGGGACATCACTCGGGGCCTTCCTGCAACAATTTGCAACACTTTTCCTTCCTGCAACATTTTGTAACCTAGCCGGAGCTATCCCATGTGGTTGTTCGCAGAACGCAGAATCAATTTCACATTTTAACATTTTATTTTTTACTCACATGTTTGCTGAAGTGTACAAATTTTGTTCCATTTAGTGCGTTTCCCCCCCCCCCCCCCCCCCCCCCCCCGTCTCAAGACATATATGGTGATGTGTATAACTATTGTTCTCTGGGCAAATTTTGTTGCACATTTATGTCCCTCACTTATGTCAATGTAGCCGCTAATTTGTTTAAGTCCAGTCAATCGTACAAACGTTTCATTGTGGGTGACTCGAGCTGTCGGGTACTGCGACGAGATTTCTTTCCCAATTATATGATTGGTGTTAAATATTCTTTTACACATTTTAACTAGCATTCATCATCTTGGTTGAAGCGTCACATTGATTGAATTCTCAGACTGTCCACATTGACTGAAATCTCAGAAAAGGGCACAATTTAACGCTGTTGTACTGTTTCCCAATTACATGATTTGTTATTGTTCACAGAACCCACTGTATATTTACCACTGGGTTACATTTTCATTCCTATTTGCTGATGTGTAAAACTTTTTTTTGTACTGTGCACACTATTTGCTCATTTAATGCTGTGTTTATGTGTTTGTTTCACTCCCATGTGTCATATTTTCTGAGATTTCGGTCAATGTAGCCACTTTTTTTGTTTTGCCGCATTTAGCCTTTCCTTCGTAACTGTCTGCCTTCACCAAGCTGTAGATTCTTGCATTACTAATGGCGAGCAGCTACGCAAGAAAACAAAGAAAGTGTATTCAAGCGCCGAGCCTGGTAAAAAGAAAATATCGCTACATTGACCGAAATTTCAGAAAGCGTCACATGTTTGCTGCTGTGTAAATGGTTTGCAGTTCATTGCACATTGAACGCTGCTTTTCTTAGGTTTGATGTTTTATCACATTTTGTTGTTCTGTGTGTGCTAGCGCTTTTTGGGGGTAAATTTGTCGCAATTACTTCTAAATTTAATATGTTACTGTTGTCACTGCACAAGTCATGGCCAATCCACCTCTGTGCTCTTTTTTTTTTATCTCTCCCAATAAATGTATGGCATTTTGTTCTGTACGCGCGTGCCATTGCACATTGAACACGTTTTTGTTGTTGCTTATTCATAATTAACTCTGTAATTAATGAAGAAGAAAAAATCCCGTGCGGAGCACGGGTATTACTAGTCTTTATTCAATTCGGTCGATGCTTAGATCTAGAAAAGCACCCACTCATTCCAGTATAATGGACAACAAATTTCCAATTGAAAAAGTTCCAGATCTAGACAAGGCAGCACTAGCAGCAATTTTAGCTAGCAGTAGCAAAATCGAACTTGCCCTGCAGTCATGCAAGGTCGAACCACTTTCCCTGCCTAGTGGCGATTTCGCGGGTAGAGGGCCGGTGCTGGCACACTCGGAGTGAAACGACATGTCACCTACTTCGATAGCTTCTCCGGACAAACGTGTACAAACAGCGTCCGGGTTTACCGCTTCGATACATTCTGAGTAGGATTCCAAACCCTAGTTGCTCATGTTGGTAACAACTGGCTATTTGTTTATCAGATGTGTCGTTGTTCCACATTAAACGATGCTAGAATGCAAGGTCGCAATCATTTGGTTATCAAACCAGGTTGTGTTCTTTTTTTTAATCACCTTTTTCCGCGCAAACTGTTTTGCGCCATTTCTTCAGTTGAAAGTAAACTTCCGACTGGGCGGGACCGGAAGCGGAAGCGCATCCCTATTTCTGATTGGACAATGCTGCCGACGCCCACTTGACCCCCACTACAATGTCAAGGTCGGAAAGTCGTGAATAGCGTTCGTGGGATACCTCCAGCTTCGCTGGGATAAATCGACTTCTCGTACTTTTTTGTTGGTGGTTGTGTCGCCGCTGGTGTTGTTGCTGTCGTTGGCGACGACGATGTATGGAGAGGTCAATGCTGTCGGTGATGGTGATGCGGTTGATGTCGTTCTTGTCAGTCAGTGTACGGTTCTATTTGATGTGTATGTGGTTGTCGATGATGTTGGTGGCGGTGGTGGTAGTGGTGTGTGTAGTTGTTGATGCGGTTGGTGATGGTGGTGTTGATGTTGTTGTTGCTATTGGCGATGTAGCGACGAGGGTGATGACGGTGTGTGTGATGTTGCAGGTCGCCATGACAACGGGCCAGGGGAGCAGGGCGGGCTGCGCTACAACGACGTGTTCATCATGGGGTCTCTCATTGACTGTGCACCTGACACACCTGATGATGACAAGCACTCACCTGCCCCCTTCATCCGGGGCCTGCGTCAGCTGGGGATCCCCACCCGTGTCGTGGATAACTGGGACAGCGAGGCGGTGAGACGGGTGGCGGAGAACAGCTGGACTCCACTGGCTGTTGCTGACGCGGTCACCATTGTGAATCAGAGGACGGTATGGGGTCTGGAGCGCAAGGTGGTGGTGTACCTGGACGGGGGGTTTGGTGATGATGCTGACCGTACTGGCCGCCTGCTCTCCATGTCGCGCTCCACGGCGCAAGTGATCTGGGTCAAGCCTGAACCTTAACGTTGATACACCGTGTGTCGTGCACTCCCTCTCTCACCTCTCTCCGCCACCACCACCCCCACCACCACCCCCGCCACCATCCTCCATACCCAACAACCGCCAACACGTCATCTAACACCTGCGAATCTACCTGACGATCACCTGGTATTTACCTGTGTACTAATTTACACGTGCAGACGATGCTGAACCTTTCCAAACACCTTGCCGTGGCGGGGGGACGCTGGCAAAAGGACAAACGCAGGTCCGGCACACCTGGAAGCCTGTCAACTGTTACCTGCAAAATCAGGCGGGTGTGTTGCGACAGGTAGGACAATATCAGGTCGGGTTTTGTCCAGTGAAACGAACTTCTGCAACTACCGAAAGGTGACATATACAGGTGAAAGCCTCCGCTACCGCTCGCCCTGACCGCTACCTGTGACTCACCTGTGACCGATACCTGTGACTTACCTGTGACTACCTACAGGTGGAAAAAACGCACACTAGGTACAGTGGTGTCTGTCAGGGTTTATTCCCTGTGGTTAAATTCATCTTCACTTTGCCTGAAACACAAATTTGCTCAAAATACTAATCTTGAATGACATCAAACGAAAAATGCGTCATGATAAATGACGTCATAGCTGTGTTTTGCTGGTGGCCAGATGGAGAGAGAGAGACAGAGTCAGAGAGAACACAGGTGTACAATAAAGATACACACGACCTGGAACTGTCAGAGAGAACACAGGTGTACAATAAAGATACACACGACCTGGAACTGTGAGGCTTCACTTCATGAGTTGCTTTGTGATTGTGTGAGTGTGTTGTGTGATGTCTGTTCACTTTGTTTCAGAATTGAATAACTCGCCCAGTGCCAATAAGAAGCGACCAGCACATTGTCAACAGCTTCCCAACGTTTTGTGTGTGGCTTTTTTGGGTTGAATATTTATGTTTTTGAGTGTGGCTTTTTGGGTTGAATATTTATGTTTTTGAGATTAATCGTTCACCAGCACGGGATGATGAGTATACCTGTCGTGATGTAGAAAAAGCCGTAGAGTCGTACTTTATACACTGAGCACAAACAGGTAAGCATTTTGGTTCTGGTGTGTGGCTTCGATGTTAAACCGCAGTATTTTGCTCAGAAATCTATGTGCATTTGAAAATCGGTTTCTCTTCTGCTCAAAAATGGTTTCATAGCACTGGATCAGTATTTCGGAATGACGTCACGGGTGCCAGAACACACCTACCCTTAAAAACGGCTTTTTGTTATGGTACGATTCACTTTGAACCGCCAAAACGGTCGCCAAAACTGACCAATATTTCACTTTTTTGACGTTAGCGAAATTCTTTTAAGTCTTACCTCACTGGGCATGCCAATAATGTCTAAATCCGCCAAGCGGTCAGGGTGATCAAGCGTGTTACAAAAAGCAACCACACCTTTGAAAAACAGCGAGAAAACGGGGGGGTTAGAGGTGTTTTTGATGGGTAGCCGTTACTGATCTGCAATAAAGAGAGAACAGCTTCTATTAATTCCACTTAGTGATGACACAAACCCCTCTCTACGAGCGTACAAATCCTAAGAGCAAACGCACAGTCAGAAAGAATTCTGGAACGGTTTTCCGTTAAAATGTTGAAAACGTCCGTAACTCCCAAGAGCCAAATGTGACATGTAAGCAACTGGACAGGCTCAACACGCGATTGTTCCGCAACATTGGTGCGAACATTCAGACACATTCTTTTGCGGGCTCAAAAGATACAGGCTCCGAACTTTGTAATGCTGCGTCGCTCACAAGAAATAACA
>NC_090260.1:53038600-53048600 GCF_037325665.1 Littorina saxatilis
TGTGTTAATTCTTATTACCCAGATTGTGTGTTAATTCGTATTACCCAGATTGTGTGTTAATTCTTATTACCCAGATTGCGTGTTAATTCTTATTACCCAGATTGTGTGTTAATTCTTATTACCCATATTGCGTGTTAATTCTTATTACCCAGATTGCGTGTTAATTCTTATTACCCAGATTGCGTGTTAATTGTTATTACCCAGAGTGTGTGTTAATTCTTATTACCCAGATTGCGTGTTAATTCTTATTACCCAGAGTGTGTTTTAATTCTTATTACCCAGATTGTGTGTTAATTCTTATTAACCAGAGAGTGTTTTAATTCTTATTACCCAGATTGTGTGTTAATTTTTATTACCCAGAGTATGTTTTAATTCTTATTACTCAGATTGTGTTTTAATTCTTGTTACCCAGATTGTGTGTTAATTCTTGTTACCCAGAGTGTGTTTTAATTCTTATTACCCAGATTGTGTGTTAATTCTTATTACCCAGATTGTGTGTTAATTCTTATTACCCAGAGTGTGTTTTAATTCTTATTACCTAAGATTGTGTGTTAATTCTTGTTACCCAGATTGTGTTTTAATTCTTGTTACCCAGATTGTGTGTTAATTCTTGTTACCTAGATTGTGTATTAATTCTTGTTACCCAGATTGCATGTATTCTCGAGCTACCCAGATTGCATGTATTCTCGAGCTACCCAGATTGCATGTATTCTCGAGCTACCCAGATTGCATGTATTCTCGAGCTACCCAGATTGCATGTATTCTCGAGCTACCCAGATTGCATGTATTCTTGAGCTACCCAGATTGCATGTATTCTTCAGCTACCCAGATTGCAGGTATTCTCGAGCTACCCAGATTGCATGTATTCTCGAGCAGCTGCTACCCAGATTGCATGTATTCTCGAGCTACCCAGATTGCAGGTATTCTCGAGCTACCCAGATTGCAGGTATTCTCGAGCTACCCAGATTGCATGTATTCTCGAGCTACCCAGATTGCATGTATTCTCGAGCTACCCAGATTGCATGTATTCTCGAGCTACCCAGATTGCATGTATTCTCGAGCTACCCAGATTGCATGTATTCTCGAGCTACCTAGATTGCATGTATTCTTGAGCTTCCCAGATTGCATGTATTCTCGAGCTACCCAGATTGCATGTATTCTCGAGCTACCCAGATTGCATGTATTCTCGAGCTACCCAGATTGCATGTATTTTCAAGCTCCGATATGCATCAACCAAACGCCGAAAGGCTCTGAACTCTTTTTATAAAATAATTTCCCTACCCACACAGTTTTTGCGATGTTTAAGATTTTGTTAAGGACGATGACGCCTTATGGCCGGTTTATCATATGATGTGAAGCAAGCCGTTAAAACCGGGCGTCGACAGCGCCAATGAGGGATAGCTGCTATGTTGCCATGGTGACTGACATTTCTGTCCCCAGAACTAGTGTCTATTTGGGACTTGACCTGGTTATATGCTGGGGATAGTAGCAACTTGTAAGATCATAGACCTATGGTTATATGCTGGGGATAGTAGCAACTTGTAAGATCATAGACCTATGGTTATATGCTGGGGATAGTAGCAACTTGTAAGATTGCTGGGGATAGTAGCAACTTGTAAGATTGCTGTGGATAGTAGCAACTTGTAAGATCATAGACCTATGGTTATATGCTGGGGATAGTAGCAACTTGTAAGATCATAGACCTATGGTTATATGCTGGGGATAGTAGCAACTTGTAAGATCATAGACCTATGGTTATATGCTGGGGATAGTGGCAACTTGTAAGATCATAGACCTATGGTTATATGCTGGGGATAGTAGCAACTTGTAAGATTGCTGGGGATAGTGGCAACTTGTAAGATTGCTGGGGATAGTAGCAACTTGTAATATCATAGACCTATGGTTATATGCTGGGGATAGTAGCAACTTGTAAGATCATAGACCTATGGTTATATGCTAGGGATAGTAGCAACTTGTAAGATCATAGACCTATGGTTATATGCTGGGGATAGTAGCAACTTGTAAGATCATAGACCTATGGTTATATGCTGGGGATAGTAGCAACTTGTTAGATCATAGACCTATGGTTATATGCTGGGGATAGTAGCAACTTGTAAGATCATAGACCTATGGTTATATGCTGGGGATAGTAGCAACTTGTAAGATCATAGACCTATGGTTATATGCTGGGGATAGTAGCAACTTGTAAGATCATAGACCTATGGTTATATGCTGGGGATAGTAGCAACTTGTAAGATCATAGACCTATGGTTATATGCTGGGGATAGTAGCAACTTGTAAGATCATAGACCTATGGTTATATGCTGGGGATAGTAGCAACTTGTAAGATCATAGACCTATGGTTATATGCTGGGGATAGTAGCAACTTGTAAGATCATAGACCTATGGTAGTTTTTGAAGGGGATAGTAGCAACTTGTAAGATCATAGACCTATGGTAGTTTTTGAAGGGGATAGTAGCAACTTGTAAGATCATAGACCTATGGTAGTTTTTGAAGGGGATAGTAGCAACTGGTAAGATCATAGACCTATGGTTAAATGCTGGGGATAGTAGCAACTTGTAAGATCATAGACCTATGGTTATATGCTGGGGATAGTAGCAACTTGTAAGATCATAGACCTATGGCAGTGTTTGAAGGGGATAGTAGCAACTTGTAAGATCATAGACCTATGGTTTGAAGGGGATAGTAGCAACTTGTAAGATCATAGACCTATGATTTGAAGGGAATAGTAGCAACTTGTAAGATTATAGACCTATAGTTTGAAGGGCCGACCATCTGTGGCCCACAATGTCTAGTTGAGTTGTGCTGAGGTGGATGTACATATGTGTGTTCCTTGCGTTCCTGTTTCATTAGAGTAGTACACTTGGAGTACACTGAGCTTCGTACTGTTTGGTACATATGTGTGTCCCGTGTGGTCCTGTTTCATCAGAGTAGTACACTGAGCTTCGTACTGTTTGGTTCATCTGTGTGTCCCGTGTGGTCCTGTTTCATCACAGTAGTACACTGAGCTTCGTAGTGTTTGGTACATCTGTGTGTCCCGTGTGGTCCTGTTTCATCACAGTAGTACACTGAGCTTCGTAGTGTTTGGTTCATCTGTGTGTCCCGTGTGGTCCTGTTTCATCAGAGTAGTACACTGAGCTTCGTAGTGTTTGGTTCATCTGTGTGTCCCGTGTGGTCCTGTTTCATCAGAGTAGTACACTGACCTTAGTAGTGTTTGGTTCATCTGTGTGTCCCGTCTGGTCTTGTTTCATCAGAGTAGTACACTGAGCTTCGTAGTGTTTGGTTCATCTGTGTGTCCCGTGTGGTCCTGTTTCATCACAGTAGTACACTGAGCTTCGTCGTGTTTGGTTCATCTGTGTGCCCCGTGTGGTCCTGTTTCATCACAGTAGTACACTGAGCTTCGTAGTGTTTAGTTCATCTGTGTGTCCCGTGTGGTCCTGTTTCATCACAGTAGTACACTGAGCTTCGTAGTGTTTGGTTCATCTGTGTGTCCCGTGTGGTCCTGTTTCATCAGAGTAGTACACTGAGCTTCGTAGTGTTTGGTTCATATGTGTGTCCCGTGTGGTCCTGTTTCATCACAGTAGGACACTGAGCTTCGTGACCGGCACGGTTGGCCTAGTGGTAAGGCGTCCGCCCCGTGATCGGGAGGTCGTGGGTTCGAACCCCGGCCGGGTCATACCTAAGACTTTAAAATTGGCAATCTAGTGGCTGCTCCGCCTGGCGTCTGGCATTATGGGGTTAGTGCTAGGACTGGTTGGTCCGGTGTCAGAATAATGTGACTGGGTGAGACATGAAGCCTGTGCTGCGACTTCTGTCTTGTGTGTGGCGCACGTTATATGTCAAAGCAGCACCGCCCTGATATGGCCCTTCGTGGTCGGCTGGGCGTTAAGCAAACAAACAAACAAACTGAGCTTCGTAGTGTTTGGTTCATCTGTGTGTCTCGTGTGGTCCTGTTTCATCAGAGTAGTACACTGAGCTTAGTAGTGTTTGGTTCATCTGTGTGTCCCGTGTGGTCCTGTTTCATCAGAGTAGTACACTGAGCTTCGTAGTGTTTGGTTCATCTGTGTGTCCCGTGTGGTCCTGTTTCATCACAGTAGTACACTGAGCTTCGTACTGTTTGGTTCATCTGTGTGTCCCGTGTGGTCCTGTTTCATCACAGTAGTACACTGAGCTTCGTAGTGTTTGGTACATCTGTGTGTCCCGTGTGGTCCTGTTTCATCACAGTAGTACACTGAGCTTCGTAGTGTTTGGTTCATCTGTGTGTTCCTTGTGGTCCTGTTTCATCAGAGTAGTACACTGAGCTTCGTACTGTTTGGTTCATCTGTGTGTCCCGTGTGGTCCTGTTTCATCACAGTAGTACACTGAGCTTCGTACTGTTTGGTACATCTGTGTGTCCCGTGTGGTCCTGTTTCATCACAGTAGTACACTGAGCTTCGTAGTGTTTGGTTCATCTATGTGTCCCGTGTGGTCCTGTTTCATCAGAGTAGTACACTGAGCTTCGTAGTGTTTGGTACATCTGTGTGCCCCGTGTGGTCCTGTTTCATCAGAGTAGTACACTGAGCTTCGTAGTGTTTGGTTCATCTATGTGTCCCGTGGGGTCCTGTTTCATCACAGTAGTACACTGAGCTTCGTACTGTTTGGTACATCTGTGTGTCCCGTGTGGTCCTGTTTCATCACAGTAGTACACTGAGCTTCGTAGTGTTTGGTTCATCTGTGTGTCCCGTGTGGTCCTGTTTCATCAGAGTAGTACACTGAGCTTCGTAGTGGTTGGTACATCTGTGTGTTCCTTGTGGTCCTGTGTCATCACAGTAGGACACTGAGCTTCGTAGTGTTTGGTTCATCTGTGTGTCCCGTGTGGTCCTGTTTCATCAGAGTAGGACACTGAGCTTCGTCGTGTTTGGTACATCTGTGTGTCCCGTGTGGTCCTGTTTCATCACAGTAGTACACTGAGCTTCGTACTGTTTGGTACATCTGTGTGTCCCGTGTGGTCCTGTGTCATCACAGTAGTACACTGAACTTCATAGTGTTTGGTACATCTGTATGTCCCGTGTGGTCCTGTGTCATCACAGTAGTACACTGAGCTTCGTAGTGTTTGGTACATCTGTGTGTCCCGTGTGGTCCTGTGTCATCACAGTAGTACACTGAGCTTCGTAGTGTTTGGTACATCTGTGTGTCCCGTGTGGTCCTGTGTCATCACAGTAGTACACTGAGCTTCGTAGTGTTTGGTACATCTGTGTGTCCCGTGTGGTCCTGTTTCATCACAGTAGTACACTGAGCTTCGTAGTGTTTGGTACATCTGTGTGTCCCGTGTGGTCCTGTTTCATCACAGTAGTACACTGAGCTTCGTAGTGTTTGGTACATCTGTGTGTCCCGTGTGGTCCTGTTTCATCACAGTAGTACACTGAGCTTCGTAGTGTTTGGTACATCTGTGTGTCCCGTGTGGTCCTGTTTCATCACAGTAGTACACTGAGCTTCGTAGTGTTTGGTACATCTGTGTGTCCCGTGTGGTCCTGTTTCATCACAGTAGTACACTGAGCTTCGTAGTGTTTGGTACATCTGTGTGTCCCGTGTGGTCCTGTGTCATCACAGTAGTACACTGAGCTTCGTAGTGTTTGGTACATCTGTGTGTCCCGTGTGGTCCTGTGTCATCACAGTAGTACACTGAGCTTCGTAGTGTTTGGTACATCTGTGTGTCCCGTGTGGTCCTGTGTCATCACAGTAGTACACTGAGCTTCGTAGTGTTTGGTACATCTGTGTGTCCCGTGTGGTCCTGTGTCATCACAGTAGTACACTGAGCTTCGTAGTGTTTGGTACATCTGTGTGTCCCGTGTGGTCCTGTTTCATCACAGTAGTACACTGAGCTTCGTAGTGTTTGGTACATCTGTGTGTCCCGTGTGGTCCTGTTTCATCACAGTAGTACACTGAGCTTCGTAGTGTTTGGTTCATCTGTGTGTCCCGTGTGGTCCTGTTTCATCACAGTAGTACACTGAGCTTCGTAGTGTTTGGTTCATCTGTGTGTCCCGTGTGGTCCTGTTTCATCACAGTAGTACACTGAGCTTCGTAGTGTTTGGTACATCTGTGTGTCCCGTGTGGTCCTGTGTCATCACAGTAGTACACTGAGCTTCGTAGTGTTTGGTACATCTGTGTGTCCCGTGTGGTCCTGTTTCATCACAGTAGTACACTGAGCTTCGTAGTGTTTGGTACATCTGTGTGTCCCGTGTGGTCCTGTGTCATCACAGTAGTACACTGAGCTTCGTAGTGTTTGGTACATCTGTGTGTCCCGTGTGGTCCTGTGTCATCACAGTAGTACACTGAGCTTCGTAGTGTTTGGTACATCTGTGTGTCCCGTGTGGTCCTGTGTCATCACAGTAGTACACTGAGCTTCGTAGTGTTTGGTACATCTGTGTGTCCCGTGTGGTCCTGTGTCATCACAGTAGTACACTGAGCTTCGTAGTGTTTGGTACATCTGTGTGTCCCGTGTGGTCCTGTTTCATCACAGTAGTACACTGAGCTTCGTAGTGTTTGGTACATCTGTGTGTCCCGTGTGGTCCTGTGTCATCACAGTAGTACACTGAGCTTCGTAGTGTTTGGTACATCTGTGTGTCCCGTGTGGTCCTGTGTCATCACAGTAGGACACTGAGCTTCGTAGTGTTTGGTACATCTGTGTGTCCCGTGTGGTCCTGTGTCATCAGAGTAGGACACTGAGCTTCGTAGTGTTTGGTTCATCTGTGTGTCCCGTGTGGTCCTGTTTCATCACAGTAGTACACTGAGCTTCGTAGTGTTTGGTACATCTGTGTGTTCCGTGTGGTCCTGTTTCATCACAGTAGGACACTGAGCTTCGTAGTGTTTGGTACATCTGTGTGTTCCGTGTGGTCCTGTTTCATCACAGTAGTACACTGAGCTTCGTACTGTTTGGTACATCTGTGTGTTCCGTGTGGTCCTGTTTCATCACAGTAGGACACTGAGCTTCGTAGTGGTTGGTACATCTGTGTGTCCCGTGTGGTCCTGTGTCATCACAGTAGGACACTGAGCTTCGTAGTGTTTGGTACATCTGTGTGTCCCGTGTGGTCCTGTTTCATCACAGTAGGACACTGAGCTTCGTAGTGTTTGGTACATCTGTGTGTCCCGTGTGGTCCTGTTTCATCACAGTAGTACACTGAGCTTCGTAGTGTTTGGTACATCTGTGTGTCCCGTGTGGTCCTGTTTCATCACAGTAGTACACTGAGCTTCGTACTGTTTGGTACATCTGTATGTCCCGTGTGGTCCTGTTTCATCACAGTAGTACACTGAGCTTCGTAGTGTTTGGTACATCTGTGTGTCCCGTGTGGTCCTGTTTCATCAGAGTAGTACACTGAGCTTCGTAGTGTTTGGTACATCTGTGTGTCCCGTGTGGTCCTGTTTCATCACAGTAGTACACTGAGCTTCGTAGTGTTTGGTACATCTGTGTGTCCCGTGTGGTCCTGTGTCATCACAGTAGTACACTGAGCTTCGTACTGTTTGGTACATCTGTGTGTCCCGTGTGGTCCTGTGTCATCACAGTAGTACACTGAGCTTCGTAGTGTTTGGTACATCTGTGTGTCCCGTGTGGTCCTGTGTCATCACAGTAGTACACTGAGCTTCGTAGTGTTTGGTACATCTGTGTGTTCCGTGTGGTCCTGTGTCATCACAGTAGGACACTGAGCTTCGTAGTGTTTGGTACATCTGTGTGTCCCGTGTGGTCCTGTTTCATCACAGTAGTATACTGAGCTTCGTAGTGTTTGGTACATCTGTGTGTCCCGTGTGGTCCTGTTTCATCACAGTAGTACACTGAGCTTCGTAGTGTTTGGTACATCTGTGTGTCCCGTGTGGTCCTGTTTCATCACAGTAGTACACTGAGCTTCGTAGTGTTTGGTACATCTGTGTGTCCCGTGTGGTCCTGTGTCATCACAGTAGGACACTGAGCTTCGTAGTGTTTGGTACATCTGTGTGTCCCGTGTGGTCCTGTGTCATCACAGTAGTACACTGAGCTTCGTAGTGTTTGGTACATCTGTGTGTCCCGTGTGGTCCTGTTTCATCAGAGTAGGACACTGAGCTTCGAAGTGTGTGGTTCATCTGTGTGTCCCGTGTGGTCCTGTGTCATCACAGTAGTACACTGATCTTCGTAGTGTTTGGTTCATCTGTGTGTCCCGTGTGGTCCTGTTTCATCACAGTAGTACACTGAGCTTCGTAGTGTTTGGTACATCTGTGTGTTCCGTGTGGTCCTGTTTCATCACAGTAGTACACTGAGCTTCGTAGTGTTTGGTACATCTGTGTGTCCCGTGTGGTCCTGTTTCATCACAGTAGGACACTGGTGTAGATACTCACAAAGACAAACAGACAGTCATTTGACAGTCGTGTCGGTAACCATAGAAACGTATACAATATAGACAGGTCAACAACAACACATTTTACATCAGAAAAACAGTTGACCAAAAGACAAGCTGACTGTGCCGAGAGCAGCAAATCAGTATTCATTCACTTAATCCACTTTCTAAAAACAATCTCTGTACAATTTCCAATCAATTTCAAACTTTTCATATCACACCTCACACTATTTAAATATCTGTTCGTCAACAACTCTCCTTTTAACCATCTTTACAAATCCATTTAAATGTGGAATTTAAAAAAAAACATGAAACAAGAATAATTTAAAAAACAAATCAAATATTCTACGAGAAACGTTCCTCTTTTAGATCCCAATATGTGACCCTCCACCACGAAATGAGTCGCATGTCACCTCGCGCGGTTCTGCGCTAGACTTGATATAAGTCCGGGGAGTGACTGGTAACAGTGTGACGGTCACCTTAGTCACAGACTTATAACTCAAACAGTTTTCGCTCTTTTCTAAAACGGTTTTCACCACTGGATAGAGCATAGAAAACTCATCAGGAAAATGTAAAAATAGGAAAAATCATGCAAAGGTAAAATGCGACTCATTTCGTGGTGGAGGGTCACATATCATCAACTCCTTTGAAAAAACTACTTGTTCACAACGTAGTGCACCTGGAGTACAGGGCGTGTCGTAGTGTTTGGTACACTGTAGAAGAGTTGTCAGCATGTTCATGATGTGTTCCTGTATCTAGTATTGACAACGTAGTGCACCTGGAGTACAGGGCGTGTCGTAGTGTTTGGTACACTGTAGAAGAGTTGTCAGCGTGTTCATGATGTGTTCCTGTATCTAGTATTTTCGCTACAACAATAAAGCCTCGTAGTCATCAACGTTATTTGTTCTGTTTGTTGTTTTACGGAGCGTCGAGGATGTGTGTGTCGACCTGTTATTCTATCTATCCGTCTTACTGTTCGTCTCTCTCTCTCTCTCTCTCTCTCTCTCTCTCTCTCTCTCTCTCTCTCTCTCTCTCTCTCTCTCTCTCTCTCTCTCTCTCTCTCTCTCTCTCTCTCTCTCTCTCTCACTCTCTCGCGTGTGTGTTGTGTGTGTTTGTATGTGTGTATGTGTGTATGTGTGTGTTTGTGTGTGTGTGTGTGTGTGTGTGTGTGTGTGTGTGTATGTGTGTGTGTGTGTTGTGTATGTGTTTGTCTGTTGTGATGTGTTTGTGCTGTGCTGTGCTGTGCTGTGTGTGTGTGTGCATGTGTGTGCGCGCGTTTGTGTGTGTGTGTGTACGTGTGTGTGTGTGTTTGTGCTGTGTGTGTGTGTGTGATACATCGATTCAAACACACCACACTGCTAACACAAAATTACACATCTTTTCCAGTGAACACATCTTTATTTTTGAATGTACAACATGAACAAAAGATTCTTTGATACGGGCAACAGCCACGGCCACAGATCTTCATCGGCAACAGCCACGGCCACAGATCTTCATCAGTAACAGCCACGGCCACAGATCTTCATCAGTAACAGCCACGGCTACAGATCTTCATCAGTAACAGCCACGGCCACAGATCTTCATCAGTAACAGCCACGGCCACAAATCTTCATCAGTAACAGCCACGGCCACAGATC
>NC_090260.1:53053600-53068600 GCF_037325665.1 Littorina saxatilis
AACAACATCCGGGCTAGAGTTATTAGTTTTAAGTGCAATCGTTTAATTCTTAATACATGTGATGTTTTTATGTCTGTGATCGCCTGACACTGTAAGGCAATTTTTCTTGTTTTTATGAGGACAGTAAACATTTTGAGTCTTTGAGTCTTTGAGTCTTTGAACATCCAGAAACCCCTTGTCGAATACTTATGCGAAGACCATCGCACGACGAAGGAAAGATTTGACGACTCGTCCTCAGCAAAACATGTGGCAGTGAGAAGGTGATAACTCGCTGAAGTTCCCCTAGAGTGCCGAATATTCTATTTGGTGAAATCCATCATACTCTAGAAACCGTCGTATTCGATCCTTCTTCTTCTGTCGCTGAGTGTCAAGTGCGCCGTCCTTGTGTCTCTCACAGACCACCTAGACAATAACACGTGACTGACCTTGTCACATATCAAGTTCAGCTATCCACAATTCTGCCTCGCAAAGCAGAATTAACCCCGAAAAATCCGTGCGGCACAAAACATCCGTGGTCGCGCTGTCAGCAAAACTCTGCCGTATAGCCCCGACTCACGCACAGGCGCTTTCAGTCGCAATTGACCAAGAGAAGGCACCCCACTGAGTGACACTTTCTTGGTCTATGTCACCAGATCGTGACACACCTCCCCTCTTCAAGATGAAACCTCGGTTTCGCTCCCAGTCATGTTCTCCTCTACAGCCCGAGAGAGAAAATCGGCTCCAACATTGTTGGCGCCCGGAATGACGCGTACCGTGAATTGGTACGGTTGGAGGATCAACGCCCAGCGCATAAGTCTGGCGTTTGCCAACCTTGCAACCTGAAGATATTGCAGAGGTTGATGGTCTGTTTCCAGACAGAAAGGTCGTCCTCAGGAACGAGCAACCCCTCGTTTCACCCCTGATGACTGCAGCCTTCTCTGTCTTCTTGTCTTTGTTCTTCTGGTCCTTGCTCTTCTCCCCGTAGGCAGTCCTCTCTACGTAGGCGCGCAGCAGGTTGGCGTGGTACAGGCGTGCTTTCCCGTGCATCATGATCCTGTAGTCATTCTGGCCCACCTTCGCTGTCACCTCAAAAGGTCCTTGCCACTGCAGTTGTAGCTTGTTGTGTTTGACAGGTAGAAGTAGCAACACCCGTTCTCCTATCTTGAAGCTGCGCGGCCGTGCCTTGCGGTCGAATCCTCGCGCGTAACGCTGTGCTGCTCTTCCCAGGTTCTCTTGAGCCAGTTTGCAGGTCTCTTCAATCCTGTTCCTGAGTTCTACGATGTAGGTCGCTGTCGTCTGCACCTCCTCGTCAGCTTCTTCGTCCGTCCAAGCCTGACGCAGAATAGCCATGGGACCGCGTACCTGTCTGCCGTACAACAGCTCGAATGGGGAAAAACCCAAGCTCTCCTGAGGAACCTCGCGGTATGCAAAAAGCAGTGCTGGGATGTACCTGTCCCACGTGCGTGGTTTCTCCTGAGCCAGTTTCCTCAGCATGGTTTTCAGGGTACCATTGAACCTTTCCACCAGTCCGTTGCACTGGGCATGGTAAGGAGTGGTGAAGTGCTGCTCCAGTGATAGCAGTCGTGCTGCCTCCGCCATCACTCCTCCCGTGAACTGCGTGCCTCTGTCGGTGAGTACTTCTGATGGAATTCCCAGCCGGGACCACATGGTAACCAGTGCCTCAGCTACTCGCGTAGCTTCGATCGATTTCAGAGGGATCGCCTCTGGGTATCGAGTGGCGTAGTCCACCATGGTCAAAATGTATCTGTTTCCGTCCTCAGACGCAGGCAAGATGGGCCCGATGATGTCAACTGCCACCCGACGAAAGGGTTCGTCGATGAGCGGCATCTTCTCTAAGGGGACCTTCCTCACCCTTCCTTTGGCAACCACCTTCTGGCACTTATCGCATGACGCACAGAAACGTCGGACATCCGTGCAGATGCCTGGCCAATAGAAGTGGCGCCACACACGGTCCGTGGTCTTCTTGGTGCCAAGATGACCTCCAAGGATTGAGTCGTGTGCCGTTGCCATGACTCCCTCGCGAAACTCGCGAGGCACGACAACCTGTTTGAAAGCACCTTCTTTATTGCTAAACTCACGGTAGAGCAACTTCTTCTCCCTGAGGAACTTTGACCTCCCATGCTTCCCGCTCAGCTTCACCTTCCCCGACTTCGCGTGCTCCCGAGGAGTAGCTAATGTCGGGTCAGAATCCTGAGCCTTCGCGAGAAGCGCGGGGGTCACGTTCCCCAGGGCAGCTCGTGCAGCAGGTAGGGGTTTGAGAGGTTTGTCCTCTCGCTCCGCCTGTGCCCGCGTGAGCACTGAAATGACGTCGGGAGACCTATAAACGGGAACCTCCCTGGTGACGCCGTCCACAAACTGGACACGGTTCCCAATGAGCAGGTCGCATGGAGGATCGTCCATGACGACGGCCACATTGGTCCCCGTGAACAACGGTGTTACGACCTTGATCACTGCCGTGTTCAAGTCGTAAGCGTGAGATGCCTCGGCCATTCTCACCCTGATGCTGTCTCCTGTGTAGGCCATAGCTGGAACTAGACTCGCCCGGACCACTATCATGTCTGCCCCGGTGTCCCGCAGACCTTCGCCCTTCACTCCGTTGACGTAGACGTTGCAGTGGGGCTGGAAGTGTTTCCTAGAGCACGGAACGTAGAGTTGTGGAATTGTGCATGAGCTCGTGACGTCCCTGAACTCCTCACTGCCCACAAAATGTACGTCCTTCTGGTCAGCCTGTCGCTTATGGCAGTCCTTCTTCACGTGGCCCCGCTTGTTGCAGTAGTAACACTGGATGTCAGTTCTGGAACTTGATCCCTTGTGTCCCTGATCGTCCTTCCCGTCCTTGGGTCCTGAAGAACCTGAATTTCCCGATTTTCCCGGCCGTGAGCCTGAAGATTTGCCGGAGATCGCCTGGGCGTCCTCGTGTACTCTGATCCAGTCGGCTGCCTCCTGAGTAGTCTTTGGCTGGTGCTCCTGCACGAAGGTCACCACCTCAGGTCGCAGGCTGGACATCAGTTGTTCCATGACAATGAGGTCGGCAAGGTCGTCGACGGTCCAGTTCTTCTCGGCCATCTCCACCCAGCGCCGCAGGTAAAGATTTAGACGTGCCACAAACTGATGACTCAGCTCGCCGCTCAGTCTCTTGCTGTTCCGCAGACGTCGTCGGTAGGCTTCAGCAGTCAGGTTGAAGCGCTGGAGTAACGCCTTCTTTAGTGCCTGATAGTCCCTCGCCTCCTCGTCATCCAAAGCGTTGTAGAGCTGCATGCAATGCGCGTCCCTTTAAGCAAGTGCTGAGGCGGCTAGCCCACGTGGCCTCTTCCCACTTCTGGTCAGATGCGATACGCTCAAACCGGCGTAGAAAGTCGTCGAGCTCGTCTTTGTCATCGTCGAACGTCGGCAGTCTCGTACGGTCAGCAACAAACGTCGGCGCGCTAGCCTGAGTAAGCGTACCCTTCTCTGCCTGTAACCTAGCTAGTTCTAGCTGGAGATCGCGATCCGCCTGTTCCTTCCGGTCTAGTCTGTCACGTTCAACCTGTCGTTCCCTATCTTGTCTTGCAAGCTCGTCTTTCTTGTCCTGTCGGTCACGTTCGGCCTGCCGTTCCCTTTCTTGTCTGTCACGTTCATCTTTCTCTTTCCTTTCTTGTCTGTCACGTTCGTCTTTCTTTTCCTGTCTGTCTCGTTCGTCTTGTCGTTCCTGTCTCTCACGTTCAGCCTGTCGTTCTTGTCTGTCAAGCTCTTCTTTTCTCGTCTGTCGCTCTATGTCTTCCCTACGTTCCAACTCCTTGCGTTTAACTAAACTACGCGCTCTAACGCGTGCGTCTCGCTCTGTCTGTTCCTCACTACCAGGAGTCTCAAAAGTTATTCTCCTCGTAGGAGATCCCCCTGTAGCCATGGTTAGTTTAGAAAAGCTTTATCACCACAGTAAGTCTAACGCAGCTATAGCTAGAACACGCGGTGATGAAATGGATACAAAAATCCAGCAACCAGAAAATGCAGAAGAAAAATCCAAACGGTGTAGAACAAAACGCGTAGCCTACTTTATGGCTGCTTTTTGCGGTAAAACAAAGTGTTTCCCACAGCCGTGGCCTACTTTATCGGCTGCTTTTTGCGGTGAAACAGAGTGTTTCCCACAGCCTTGATTAGGACAGAAGTCCTCGGACCCTTCCCCCCCAAATTCCAACAAAGTCAAAATATGGAGAAAAATCCAAGTAAAACAAGACGATAGAAATGTAACCTGTTACAGAATGCGAAACAACAATGTAGAGAACACTGAGTAAAACGAATAACAAATCCGCTAACCCCGCTCAGCTCTCTGCAACGGAAAACTCTGAACGTACAACAACAAAGATTCACACACAAAGGAAAGGGAAGTAATCACAGTTAGCGCATACAATAGCTCACAAATTACAATTTACATTTCCTGCAAGATGTGAATCGCTTAAGGTGTGGTATATGATCAAAACTATACAAAAAAGGGTAGCACCAAGCAGAAAATAAGTCGAGCACTGACGAGATTATCTGCTCTTAGTTATCCTTAATTGGTGGGTCTTTATCAGTTGGAAATTAACTGAGTAAATCCCGGCTTGGCCCCCATGTGTCACGTTTCAATATATCACTTAAGGTGATTATGAAACGGTTAGTTACTACTAACTAACTAACCACACCACGATCCACTCTCGCAGTCATACAATTTAATAGAGACAACAAAAGTATAAGTTTCAGACGCCTGTTTATGTTATAACTCGCCACCTCCCTCGAGACTTCACTCAAAATATGTTCTTTTACGTTCACAAAACGTAAAAAAACCGTGGTCACTGACAAAATGCCAGTTAGAATATAGAAAATTATAGTAACACGCTGATCCCGTGTAAAGATAAGAAACAAGAGGCGAAGCCTTCAAGGCTCCCGTAAGAAATCAACAAACAGTAACATAACACAAACTCACTCACTCCGTAACACACACACACAAACACACACACACACACACACACACACACACGCACACACACACACACACACACACAGTTAAAACTAACGCATCATATCAACTCCATGTATAATTTTCAAAAGAAGGCAAACAGATAAAATGACTAGGGTAATAGGTTAGGTACCTGCCATGTGGGCACTTTTTCCACTGCTGTCCTCAGTCCTATACTTTTCATCAAGACTTGTCACCATGCCGAGTAGATCTAAATTCGGAAGTCTTCATGTGGCTGAGGCATATATCTGACATAGCGTCGATCTTGTTGTAGGTTAACCTCCTTTCTGAAACAAATGGCAAAATGCGATTAGTTATGATGACTACAACCTACACAAATATAAACAGTGTTTTGAAACAGAATAGTCAGGTTATACAAGCCACTTTACCTATGCAGCATGGTAACCCTACAATATGCGAAACATGTCGACTGCAGCAGCCTGGTTCTTAAAATAATTCTGACGGTCAACACAGCCAGAAATGCCAACAAAGACAAGAAAGCTGTGGCAAGGTAAGCTTACCAAACGTTACATAGCGAATCATATGATAGTGCGTAAACAGCAAACAGTAGATCTACAATCAAAGAGAGGATCGAGTCTGGAATGAAACGCGATACAGATCTAGCATTCAAAAACTGTCTTTCACGTTCAAGGAAGTTGTTGCAAAGTACTTAAGACTTACTAAATTGTACAGACAAAACCATGACAGTGCATGTTTTGAATCTGAGGAAAAAATCGTGATCATTTTGACTTTGAGAACAGATTCATTCCGTTTCCTTATATCTGCATGTTCAAGTAAATGGTGGACAGTTTTTTTCGGGCAGAGTAAACTTAACTTGAGACTCTACTGCAAGTCTTGAAATTCACATAAATCGAACCACGAGCAAAGACATCCAAACATTACAGGCACTTTAGATCAACTCATTTCACTAGAGGTGACTGCCTAGCACTGTGTTTGACATCCGTGTCTGCTGAAATAAAAAGAAATTAAAAACAAACCGGATTATCAGTGAGCTTAGGTGAATAGACTGGATGGCCGAGTGGTAACGCACTTGCGCTCGGAAGCGAGAAGTTGCGAGTTCGACCCTGGGTCAGGGCGTTAGCAATTTTCTCCCCCCTTTCCTAACCTAGGTGGTGGGTTCAAGTGCTAGTCTTTCGGATGAGACGAAAAACCGAGGTCCCTTCGTGTACACTACATTGGGGTGTGCACGTTAAAGATCCCACGATTGACAAAAGGGTCTTTCCTGGCAAAATTGTATAGACATAGATAAAAATGTCCACCAAATACCCGTTTGACTTGGAATAAAGGCCGTGAAAGGTGAATGCTCGCCTAATAGGCTACTGAGCTTTACTGGCCGATGTGAATGCGTTATATATTGTGTGTAAAAAATGTCTGTTTGTCTGTCTGTCTGTAAAAATTCCATTTCAAACGGCAGAAATCAATATGTAAGCGCCTAGGGCTATATCTAGATTAGGCGCATAAAAATGATCACAATAATAATAATAATAATGAGAGTGGAAGACACTAGATCTGTCTCTGAACTTACCGGGATACGGCTGCAAGATCGACACTGACTGCCGCGCTTTCGACAGCTCTTCCTCGCGTGGACATTGGAAACACGCTGTGCAGATCAAATTGTAGGAAATCTCCCTTTGGTATCTTCTTTATTTACTTTTCTGGAGCTTAGAAACCGAACAACATGAAATCGTCTTCCCCGGCGAATCGGCGAGGTGAGAACTGGACCACAATCCTTCGCGCGACCCCTGACCTGATCTTGACACCTGACCTGCCGTCTACATGCCAAACACGACACAAATCAGTCAACTGCTTGTACCCCTTCAAAACCCCCCACCACCCGTTTTCTTTGAATACACGCTTTAACTACACACATGCCGACACAATGTTGATCATTGCTTCAATAATTTGAAGATGGTGCTTGAAAATTAACCACGTGAAATGAGTATTTCGGTGTTTAGCCAAAAATGTTAAAGTTTCTACCACAGACATACACACATACATACATACGCACGCACGCACAGACAGACAAAGTTTACCATCGCATAGGCTACACTTACGTGAGCCAAAAACGACTGTTCTGCTCCAAAAGTGCTAGTTCATGCAGGTGTCACACACCCCACGTCGTCACTACTCGAGTATAATCACAGATAGCAAAAATAACAACGGTGGTCAACGGGGTGCAAAGACATGGTGCACTTAGCTTTCTTTGGCCACTGGGTGGACGGCCTGTAATTAGTCTTTTTAGCCTCCACAACTGCTCCGTCGAATGAAGTGCTGGTTAGCGTGGTGACGAAGCAGGGAACTGTGGAGGCATCAGGCGCCGCACCCAGTCGCTGGTTAGCTGGTTAGCCGGTTCGCTGGTTAGCTGGTTAGCCGGTTCGCTGGTTAGCCGGTGTGCTGGTTAGCGTGGTCCCGCAGAAGGCAGCCGAACAGAAGTTAGGAAAAAGCTGCAAACAGAAAGCATCGGTGCACTAAACATGTCAGCTACCCCTCACCCTCCACCTTTAAACATGTCATCTTTACATATCTCATCGAGCACGTGGGCCTGCACAAACGGACTTTCCACAACAACAAAACAGCCATTTTTCGTCCTTCTCTCCCTACCTGCAAAAACCATATACAGGTTAGTATTTTAGCGTCACAGAGAGCAAATTATGCGCTAACCTGGAAAGAACAACAGAGAGTATTTCATTCCACAAACACAGACTCGTCAACAGCGTTAAATAATGATTTATTACCTCAAACAGCCTATGAATGTAGCACTCTCATGGAAGCAAAACCCGCTTCCTCCCTGGAATGGCCTCTGTTCGTCAACAGTGACAACAACATCCAGAAACCCCTTGTCGAATACTTATGCGAAGACCATCGCACGACGAAGGAAAGATTTGACGACTCGTCCTCAGCAAAACATGTGGCAGTGAGAAGGTGATAACTCGCTGAAGTTCCCCTAAAGTGCCGAATATTCTATTCGGTGAAATCCATCATACTCTAGAAACCGTCGTATTCGATCCTTCTTCTTCTGTCGCTGAGTGTCAAGTGCGCCGTCCTTGTGTTTCTCACAGACCACCTAGCCAATAACACGTGACTGACCTTGTCACATATCAAGTTCAGCTATCCACAATTCTGCCTCGCAAAGCAGAATTAACCCCGAAAAATCCATGCGGCACAAACCATCCGTGGTCGCGCTGTCAGCAAAACTCTGCCGTATAGCCCCGACTCACGCACAGGCGCTTTCAGTCGCAATTGACCAAGAGAAGGCACCCCACTGAGTGACACTTTCTTGGTGTATGTCACCAGATCGTGACAAATACTACATGGCTTGCTGTGTTGTACCAAATGAACACGAGTTGTTTTTTGAACTAATGAACTGCGAGCGAAAGCTAGCTTTTCAATATTTGAAAAAGCAACGAGTGTGGTTTAAACGATATTGTTATCTCATGAGTCGTCTCTCTCACGTATGTGTGATACATACATATAATTCCCTGTAACCAGACCTCGCTGGTTTGAACGATATTGTCCAGTACCCCAGTGGAGAGAGGCAAGCAGAGGCTATACCAACAGGCCTCCACTGTACAAACTACAGAGCTGAGGTACAAGCACTGATCCATGCAGCATACACCATCAACGACAGAGTCAACCATGACAACCAGGTGGTCTTCCTGACTGACGCTCTGTCAGTACTTACAAGCAATGACCAGTAGCAAACTGCCTCACTGCTGGAACACGCTCTACGTCAACATCAAGAGCCTGAGGACAGTACTGCAATGGATCCCCTCCCACTGTGGTGTACAAGGAAACGAAGAGGCGGACAGGATGGCAAAGCTGGGTGCAGAAGATGAGCAAGAGAACAACCCTGTGAGCCTGACAGAGATGAAGACCATCATTAAGTCTCTGCACAGGACGCCCCAGTCACAGGACAGCTACCACCTGCTATCCAGACCACAGCAGGTGGTCATTTTCCGCCTGAGAACGGGACACAACAGACTTAACCAGCATCTCTACGGGAAGCTGCATGTTGTGTCCTCCCCCATGTGTTCTTGTGGAGAAGCAGAGCAGGACACGGCCCACATCCTACGAGACTGCAGGAACCACCAGGTGCTGAGAGAGGAAATCTGGCCATTGCCGGAGTCCCTGCACAACAAGCTGTACGGGCCAGAGGCTGCGCTGCAGAAGACCACTAATTTTATCTCAAGATCTGGACTCCAAGTGTGATCGGCGATCGAAAAGAAGAAGAAGAATCAGCTCAAAATATTGAAAATATCAACTTTGACCAGCTTTGACTGGCTGACCTACCGAGAACACTCATCGCGCATGTCTTCAATTGCTGCAGCGCTCTGGGGCCCTAAATATGCACTTCAAAACTTGGTTCACAGCATGGCTCCCTGTTTGTTTTTGCACTTACTTTTGCACACAAAAAATTGATGACAAAAACAATGTTTGGTGGGTTGCTGTCAGACAAGTTATGTTGTCGGTCCTCGATGAGCATATCACCTTATATTGCTATTTCATATGTTACGTGGATTTCCATTGGTCAATTGGGCAAAACTGAGCTCATTGTAAAAGTGATATCGACGACATTTCCGTCGATATCAGTTTTGATATCGACGACCTCTTTATTGCTTCCCCACTTCAAAAACAAAAACACCTAAATGTAAAAACAAACAAATATACTGTTCAAAAAAAGAAACGCATAGCTTGTAATATTTGGTTAATTTAGTTATATGGCTACAAGGATATCCACCAAACTGCAGAAAATGTTTATCTGGTCGTCGACCTTTCGTCCATTGCCACAAGTGAGCTCTGCACGTGACGCATGCATTATCAGTGGCTACAATGTCAAAATTGCTCATTTGGCATGACCACTCGTCATGCTTCAGTGTAATCTCGTGAAACTCGGGGAATATTGAGCTCTCACCATGTCTTCCAAAACCCATAAAAGCGGATTGTTCGCCACAAAGAAATCAGACGACAATTCAGCGACGAAAGATGGCCCGATTGAGCAGAGAAGACCACCAAATTGCATTGGGTCGTTTACAAGCAGGCCAAAGTCAAAGTGCAATCGCCAGGCACTTCCACGTGTCCCAGAGCACCATCAGTAGACTGTGGGTCAGGTTTCAAGCCACTGGCTCCGTTGCTGACTTGCCACGAGCGGGAAGACCAAGGGCGACAACTGCTGCTCACGACCGCTTCATACGGCTCCGCCACCTCCGGAATCGTTTCCTGTCGGCCTCATCTTCTGTCCAGGCTCTCCCCGGGCCACACCGATTATCGGACCAGACCGTGCGGAACCGCCTGCATGAAGCTGGTTTGAGAGCTCGCAGACCTCACAGAGGAGCTGTCCTCACCCGCCGCCATCGCCAGAACCGAGTGCAGTGGGGCAACCAGCACCTTCGCTGGACCGTCCGGAATCACTGGAGACACGTGTGGTTCAGCGACGAGTCCTACTTCCTGCTCCAGCGACATGATGGTCGGAGGAGGGTCTACCGGAGAGTAAACGAACGTTACGCGCCCAACTGTGTGGATGAGGCACCCGTTCATGGTGGTGGAGGCGTCATGGTGTGGGGGGCGATCAATACCGCTGGAAGGAGCACCCTGGTGCACGTCCAAGGGCGCATAACTGCCCAGCGATACGTGGAGGAAATTCTGCGCCCACACGCCCTTCCTCTTCTGGCTGACCAGGATGCCATATTCCAGCAGGACAACGCTCGCCCGCACACAGCACGACTCACCACCCAGTTCCTCACCGACCACCATGTCCAGGTGCTTCCCTGGCCATCCATGTCGCCAGACATGAACCCGATAGAACACCTCTGGGATGAATTGGACAGACGTGTGCGCAGGCGAGAAGAAGCGCCGGCAAATCACCGCGATCTATTGCAGGCACTTCAGGAGGAGTGGGACACCATCCCACAGCAAGATATCCGGCATCTGATCCAGTCCATGCCCAGAAGGTGCCGGGCAGTTGTTGCTGCTCAGGGCAGTCACACCCCCTACTGACTTGACAGCCTCGGCACCCAATCGTATTGATTGACTGATTGATTTGAAGATGCAAATGAACTGTGTGTGCATTCAACTGTGTCCATACCAAATTTCAAACAAATAATTTAAATATTGGATTTTCTGTTAATTTTTTCGAAAAATAAAACAAATTTGGCAAGTAGCAACTATGCGTTTCTTTTTTTGAACAGTATATATATGAAAATGTAATGATCCCAGAATTTAGTTGAGCAAGTGACTAAAGACTTTTTGACAGAAAAGACATTTTTAAATACTGAAAAGCACAAGAAAAGAGTGAACAAAAAGAAATAATAATCAGAGGGAGGGATATGGAACAGCCAAAACTGAGACAAATACTTTTGTAATTTCTTTACAGTAAATACAAAATGTCCAGAAAATTAGCAATATATCTAACATTGACTGACCTCCGGTCTCGATTTTGATATCACTGTCTCAACAGACCATAGCAGAAGATATCATCACACAGTCCGTCAATATTGGGTACTGTTTCCTCTTTATCAGCCTCGGTCGATACAGTTGAAACAGAAGACGACATGCTTCCCTCGGGCCGACAAAAAGCCCTCTAGTCTGTGAACGACTTACAATGTTAAAACAATGTGGCACTCCAGACAAGATTCTTAACTTTTGGAAAGAGATCAGGATTTCTTACAAGATTTCAAGTACCGACTGCCACAGAGTCTGAGTTTTAAGGAACAGAGTGCGCCGAGTACAAAACAGAATGAGTCGTTGGACACAAATTTGTCTTCGACACTCCAAGTTTGAGACTCTATAAAGGATCACACTCTACACTAACGACTGCAGTGGCACTGACTCCACCCTTCTTATCAAATATTCAGATGATACAGCGCTAGAAGATCTCTCCAATAGTGACGCAACTTACTTTGCAGAAGTAGAACGTTTCAACGCCTGGTGTAAAGACAACTTTTTAGACCGAAATGTGACAAAGACCAAAGAACTTCTGATAGACTTTAGAAGAAACCCTGCCCCTGTCCCTGACCTGATGATTGATGGTGTGACTGTTGAGCGTGTGACTGAATATAAGTATCTTGGCACAGTTATCGATAAGCTGTCCTTCAATGCAAACACCACCCTCATACACAAAAAATGTCAGTCACGCATCTACTGCCTTCAGAAACTTAGGAAGTTGAATGTGAACCCTTCTATCCTCCAAACTTTCTACCGCTCTTTCAATGAGTCTGTCATCACTTTCGGTTTTGTGGCCTGGTATGGAGGTCTGAGTGTGAAGAACAGGAATGTCTTAGTGCGAATGGTGAATGTCAGTAGCAAGGTGATTGGCAGGCAGCAAGCAAGTGTGGAGTCCCTGTATGAAAAGCGTGTGGTGAGAAAGAGTAGGCGGATAGCTTCAGATAGGTCCCATGTCCTTGCCCACCTCTATGAACTCCTTCCCTCTGGCCGTAGACTTCGCACGCACAAAGCTAGGACACTCCGGCTGCAAAACAGCTTCATCCCCAAATCCATCACCCTTGGCAACATGTAAACACATCCACATACCCGACCCAGCCCCTCTTCTGCCAGTGCAATCAGTAGTAATGTACATGTATGTATTGGTTTTATGTACAACCGTATATATTTTCTGATATATTGTATGCTATGATATTTTGCAATGATGCTTAGCCATAGTTCGTTGTACGCGCAGGTGTGCGAGAATGTAAGCGCAGTGCTTTAAAGATGTCCATGTGTGAACGTGTAAGTGGGCGTAGTCGAATGTCCATGTGGGAGTGGAGCATATAAGAATGCCCATGTGTGAATGTGTAAGTGGAGCGTATAAGAATGTGTAAGTGGAGCGTGGTGGAATGTCCATGTGTGAATGGGTAAGTTGAGCGTATAAGAATGTCCATGTGTGCGATGTGTAAATGAGACATGGATGTGTTCATGTCTGAATGCGTAAGAACAATGCAAGGAATGTCCAGAGAGGTATGTGGAAGGTGTTTCTATAACCTGCCCTGTTATATAGTGCTATATGTTTTATGTAAAATCAATGTCTTGTTTGTACTATTGTTATGTACCACGCCTGAATTTCTCTATGAGATAATAAAGTATTCTTATTCTTATTCTTATTCTTATCTACACCAGTCTCACAACGAGCAAGACTTTGTCGCCTGACAAAGCTGTATCAGCAGGTAGACGTTAGAGCTGATACTTACCTGTAAAGCTGATGACAGAGCTTGTCCCTGTATGTTCAAAGTGCGGTCTTCTCCGAGGGCAGAGCTTGTCCGTTTAGTTTGCACGTGCGATCTCATCCGACGAGAGAGCTTGTCTGTTCTGGCTGACACTGTGGTCTTTATATAATGTTTGAAAATAACTGAGTGTGTCTGGCATGGAGAATGACTGGGCAGGGCTTGATGGAATCAAACATGCGAATGTCGACGTGGACCAATCAAATTGTCCCAACGAGTATCTTCCGATTCGAATATACTCTTTACCTGCTTCTATTATCTCATATTCGACAGCGAAACGTGTGATGTGGGCGGAGTTTGATGGAATGAGACGCGTGTATGTCGACGTGGCTCTATGAAAAAACGGCAACAAATACCTGTCAAGGTCCATCACCTACACCTTCTTTTCACCAGCGACATTGTATCCCCCCCCCTCCCCGCCCTACTTCCCAGCTGAGTCTGACAAAAACCAAGAAGTTAGGTGATACGCACAGTTTTTAAACTTGTGGGTTGATCTTCCGGGAAACTATGGTTACGTTTGAACACCAAGCTGGTGCGCTATGATGTCTGTTGTTGTTGTTGTTGTTGCTGTTGTTGTTGTTGTTTTTGTTGTTGTTGTTGTTGTTGTTGTAGTTGGTGGTGGTGTTGTTTTACGACGTGTCGTGCCCGACAAGGAGCTGGGGCTGGGTTGGGAAGCGTTTTGGGGTTGGGGGAAGGGAGGGGCAGGTTTGTGATCGTTTATCTCCCCCCTTCCCCCCTTTTTTTTTATTGAATTAGTCATTCAGGAGGATCAGCATATTTCTGTTACTGTGTCCAAAGCAAAACAAAAAAAAATTAAAATGTCAACGACACGTGGACTTCAGTTTGAAACAAGTGAAAGCCGTGAGTCACAAAAGCCAAGAAGTCAAGTGTTCAAAGCGTACTGCTCGTCGACCCCTGGGCCCGTATGCATGAACTAGAAGTAAGAAACACTGGAAGTAGAGGCCTCTTTTCGAAGTGGGAACTCCCGAAGTCAACTTTCTAACACTGTTCACAATGCATGAACTGACTTGAACGCCAAAGTAGTGACAGCGAGAGTATTAAGGTCAAGGTCGGGGAAATTGGGGGAATCCCTACTAATACGCATGCGCACGTTTCTATCAACATGACTTGTCAACGAAAATGGCAAGGCACGTGTGCCGCTCAAAAAGAAAGTAGACACGGAGGGGCGTTCTGCGCCTTTTTCAGATGGTGAAATTGCTGTACTCTTGACAGAAGTGTTTTACGAAAGAACGGTTATTCTGTCCAAATTTCAGAACAGTCTAACTGTTAAACATAAAGACGCTGTCTGGTCCAAAATTGCCAAAGAAGTGTCGGTCGCTCTCTCTCTCTCTCTCTCTCTCTCTCTCTCTCTCTCTCTCTCTCTCTCTCTCTCTCTCTCTCTCTCTCTCTTACGACACACGCACACACAGACAAACGTACACGCATGCACATACTGACACTATGACACAAATGACACTGACGGCACTTTATAAACACACACACACCACACACTGCACACACACACACGCGCGCGCTCACGCGCACACATATACACACACACACGCACCCATACACGCACGCAAACAGTCACAAACAAATAACCACACACTCACTCTCTCTCACTTTCTCTCATTCTCTCTCAATCTACACTCATACACACACTGAAACTATGATGACACAAGTGACACGTCACACACACACACACACACATACACACACACACACACACACACACACATACTCACCGTAGTGACACACATAATTATACACACGCGCGTACAGTTGAAAATCAAG